>NW_012101098.1:754259-755234 GCF_000951045.1 Mandrillus leucophaeus
TATCACAATAAAAAAATACTACACAAAATGTACAGTGAAAGTGTGATGTAGTCTGATCAGTTAAATATCACTTTGCTGTTTATCTTCCAACTCCAAGAGTGTACAGAGATCCAATCATACAATCCTGTTTGAGTGGCAATGTTTTCCTCTCTGGGTGGATTTAAACTTTCCCAGTGCCAGCAAGGGGTAGAAGGAGTAATCTTTGAATGGGCCAAATAATTTTTCAGTCTTTTCAGGTGCCATGGTTCACACCTATAATCCCAGCACATGGGGAGGCTGAGGTGGGAGGATTGTTTGAGCCCAGGAGTTTGAGACAGGCGTGGGCAACATAGTGAGACTCTACTCTACAAAAAAAAAAAAAAAAAAAATTAGCTGGATATGGTGGTGCACGCGTGTAGTCCCAGCTACTCAGGAGACTGAGGTGGGAGGATCACTTGAGCCGAAGAGTTTGAGGCTGCAGCAAGTGGGCTGTGATCATGCTAAAACGACAGAGTTCCCTGCACCCGCTGGCAAGACGCTCTCTGTTTGGTCGCCAGTAGCTCAAACCCCTTACCGGAGGGGGAGCAGGCAGATGGGCCCAGTGCAGGAACCCAGGGGAGCGTTTTTGGGCTCCAGCCCCAAGGCAGTGTTTAAGGGCGGTTGTCTGTGACTCCCAAAGCCCAAGTGAGTGTGTGTTACAGTGTGCTCCTTAAGCTTTGCCATCTGGCGATGGCTGCATGTTAACTCCCCTGGATTCTTGTCCCGCATCCTGGACGAATCAGGTCACACAAACTGTTAGAAAGGTGATGAATGCAGAGACTTGATTGAGCGGTGGAGGTGGCTTTCAGAGGGATGGGGAGCTGGAGTGGGGAGGTGGAGTGGGGGCAGATCATCTTCCCCTGCAGTTCGGTGGAGAAGGTGCCTCTTCCCTCCTTCTCTGCCATGCTGCCCTGCTGTTCTCGCACTTTCCACCACTCTGCCATTCTCTGCTCCTCT
>NW_012101098.1:757136-806924 GCF_000951045.1 Mandrillus leucophaeus
AGAAGGAGAAGGAGAAGGAGAAGGAGAAGGAGAAGGAGAAGGAGAAGGAGAAGGAGAAGGGGAAGGAGTAGTAGTGGTGGAAGAAGAAGAAGAAAGAGGAGGAGCAGGGGAAGGGGAGTGGGGAGAGGGAGAGAGAGAGGGAGAAAGAGAGAGAGAGGGAGGGGGAGGAGATAAGGAGAAGAGGAGGAGAAGGAAAAGAAGAAAGGAAGAAGAGGAGAAGAAGAAGAAGAAGAAGAAGAAGAAGAAGAAGAAGAAGAAGAAGAAGAAGAAGAAGAAGAAGAAGAAGAAGAAGAAGAAGAAAAGAGGAGGAGGAGGAGAAGGAGGAGAAGAGGAGGGGGAGGAAGAGAATTTAGTAAATCTCAGATTAAATTAGGAGTGGTAAAAAGTTTTACCTCTTGTTCTGAGGATATTAGAGCTTCTCTGGGATCCCCCTGTCTCTTGCAGAGAAATATGAAGGTTGATGTAGCTGGGCATTCCTCAGTGCCCAGGGAAGCTAGAGCAAGGCTCCTTGAGAACAGCCCAGCCATCCTTTGGATTAAAAATCAAGTCAGTCCTGGAGCATCATGTGTTTGGTAATGGGGATCAACGATGATTTCACGGTTTTGTGGGGAGGTGCCAACCCCGCTATTACAATCAAGTCATCACATGAAGATGACCTTTGTTTATAGACATGAGCAGAGACAGACTGAGTATGATGAATAACAATGACAAAATCTGAGGAAACTCAGCTTGTTGAAAAGCACTGTGCAGTGATTACACCAAAATTGAAAGCAATTTTAATGCTATAACTTTGAGTATTATTTATGCAACTGGTGAAGGCTGTATATTCAAGCTGGAAGCTAAGAATTTTGGCCCACGTCCAAATCTCCATTAAAATAGAATGCTTAGTTCTGCTCAAGACATTCCGCTGGGAACTAAACATCTCTCCTGGCTACTCTGCTCAATACAGGACATGTGGCATAGCATTTGAAAAACGCTTTCTGCAGTGCCCAAAGTTATCACTGTTGTATTGCTCAGATGGAGAGAGTGATTGGCTCCTGAAAATTAAGCCAAACTTGATTCTGGGAAGTAAAAGCAGCCCAGTTAGTCTGAGTTCTAACCTGCTCCGCATTTCTGGTTGTTTTACCATTGGGCTCAAAGTGATTCTCAGGCCGGGAAGAAACTCAGTGCTCATTAGGACTTTCATTATAATAATCTCTGTTGATCCATTCACACAACCCTCTTCCTTTATTCTTCAGATCCAAAGATCAAGGAGCAAGGAGTGCTTCATTAAAGGAAGCTGTGCTACCACCCTAGAAAGTTGTGCAAGGGCATCTCAAGGACTGAGAAGAATGCTAGTTGTTCATTATACACAGAATCCAGGGGAAATACGCTTGCCACAGAGGTTCTAAGGAGAACAAAGCAATCAAACAAAATGAGGGCTAAAATGATACTGTGAACCTGGTGGCTTCTGTAATTTTTGTGGAAGGATGGAAGTAAAAGCCAGCTTGCTATGAGATGGGGAACATAGATGTGGTAAAAAAAAAAAAAAAAAAAGAGAGACAACTGGCTTAGACCTCTAATGCCAGACGACTTAATCTCTGCTATATATAAAGAGAGCAATTATCCCTGTGAGAAGAAAATCAACACATCCTTTGCTTTCAACAAGTACAGAAGCACGTGATACTGATTGTCATTTATTGGCCATCTGCAATAGATCAAGAGATGGAGTACCAAACTCATTTTAACTTACAACCATGTAAAGTGGGCACTGTCATTCCTATTTCACAAAAGGAGAAAAAAAGGTGATTGAAGAGGAGGAAAAAGGAGGAGGATGAGGAAGAGGAGAAGGAGTAGGAGGCAGAGGAGAAGCAGAAAGAGAAGAAGGAGAAAGAAGAGGAGAAGGAGAAAGAAGAGGAGGAGAAGGAGAAAGAGGAGGAGGAGGAAAAGGAGAAAGAGGAGGAAGAGAAGAAAGAGAAGGAAAAAGAAGAGGAGGAAGAAAGAGGAGTGGACAGAGGGAGAGGAGGAGGAGAAGAAGATAGAGGAAGGGGAGAAGGAAGAGGAGGAAGAACAAGAGGAGGAGGAGAGGAAGAGGAGGAAGAGAAGGAAGAGGAGGAGGAGAAGTAAAAGAGGAGGGAGGGATGGAGGAGAAGGAGGAAGAGGAGTAAAGAGAAAAAGGGGAAGAGGCAGGAGAAGAAGAAGAGGAGGAAAAAGATGATGACAACAAAAAAACTGAAATTGAGACAGTTGAAAAAGCTGGTTGCAGTCATAAATCTTTTAAGCAGAAAAGCCTTCCAAGTCTTCCACTGGCTTTAAATTGTAGGACTATTCATTCATGATGAAGACCATCATATTAGTGAGCAAATTGTTCAAAAGTAAAATATATACATATATATATACACATATATATATATAAAAACTGGAAGAAAAAGTTAATCTTTCCACCAATTAATTTGCAAGCAGCAAATTTGAAAAGACAACAGATAACTGACGTTGGAAAACAGACATACATTAATATTTTCTCTGCAGTTTAAATCACAAAATAGATGAAAATGTAGATGAAAAATTGCAGTGGAGTGGGCAGATTGCCACTTGACTGAAGGTGCTAGCAAAGGAAAGGGGATAATATGTCCCTGAGAAGGCTGGTGGCTCAGTCACAAAAGAAATATGGCCCAGGAAGTGCTATGAAGGGTAATTCCACAGAAACTATGTGATACCTACCTGTACAAGTTGACCCCAGTTCTAGTCCCCTCCTCAGCTGGTTTGGGTGCTGATACAGATGAACTCTCTTGGCTCTAAAGTGAAGAAAAAGTCCAAAGGAATGGTTCACGATGCTGGCTACACATTTGAATCACAGGAGGTGCTTTAGAATCTACAGGTTCCATTACATCAAGCTCTCAGAACCAAATCCCCATTTACAATAGCTACACATAAACCCAAATACCTAGGAATACAGTTAACTATGGAGGTGAAAGATCACTACAAGGAAAACTAAAAAACCCTGCTAAAAAAATCATAGATGACACAGAAAATGGAAAAACATTCCATGCTTATGAATTGGAAGAAAAAATATTGTTAAAATTGCCATACTGCCGAAAGCAATTTAAGATTCAATGCTATTCCTTTCAAACTACCAATGTCGTTTTACACAGAGTTGGAGAAAATTATTTTAACATACATATGGAACCAAAGAAGAGCCTGAATAGCCCAAGCAGTCTTAAGCAAAAAGAATAAAGCTGGAGGTATCACATTACCTGACTTCAAACTGTCCTACAAGGCTATAATAATCAAAACGGCATGGTACTCGTTCAAAACAGGACACATAGCTCAATGAAACAGAATTGAGAGCTCAGAAATAAAGCTGTACACCTAATAGAGAGCCCAGAAATAAAATAAAGCTGTATAGCCATCTAATCTTCAACAAAGTTAACAAAAATAAGCAATGGGGAAAGGATTCCCTATTCAAAAAATTGTGCTGGGATAAGTGATTAGCCATATATAAAAGAATGAAGTTGAACCCCTATCACATACCATATGCAAATATTAACTCAAAATGGATGAAAGATTTACATATAAGACCACAAACTATAAAAATCCTAGAAGAAAACCTAGGAAACACCATTCTGGACATGAGCCTTTAGAAAGAATTTATGACTAAGTCTTCAAAAGCAATTTCAACAAAAACAAAAATTGACAAGTGGGACCTAATTTAACTACAGAACTTGTGTACAGTAAAAAAAACTGTCAACAGAGTAAACAGGCAATCTATAGAATGGGGGAAAATATTATCAACCTATGCATTTAACGAAGGCCTAATACCCAGAAACTGTAAGAAACTTTAACAATTCAACAAGCAAAAACCAACCCCATTTTTAAAAAATGGGCAAAAGATGACACTTCTCAAAAGAAGACATACAAACAACCAGCGAACATGTAAAAAAAAGTCCACATCACTAATCATCAGAGAAATGCAAATCACAACCACAATGAGATATTGTCTCACACCAGTCAGAATGGCTATTATTAAAAAGTCAAAAAACAACAGATGCTGGTGAGGCTGCAGAGAAAAGGAAATACTTATATGCTGCTGGTGGGAAGGTAAATTAGCTCACCCACTGTGGAGAGCAGTTTGGAGATTTTTCAAAGAAATTAAAATAGAACTACCATTTGATTCAGCAACCCCATTTCTGGGAATACACGCAAGGGAAAATAAGTTGTTCTACCAAAAAGACTCATGTACTCCTATATGCATTGCAGCATTATTCTCAAGAGCAAATACATGGAGTCAACAGAGAAGCCCATTAACAACGGAATGGATAAAGAAAATGTGATACATATATACCATGGAATACTATGCAGTCATTAAGAAGAACAAAACCACATCCTTTGCAGCAACATGGATGCAGCTAAAAGGCATTATTCTAAGTGAATTAGTGCAGGAAGAAAAAAAACAAATACCACTTATTCTTACTCATAAGTGGGAGCTGAACATTGAGTACACAATACAACAGGGACAAGATGGGAGTACAAAGAAGGGAACAGTAGACACTGGGGCCCACTAGAACAGGGAGGGAGGGGCTGCAAGGCATGAAAAGCTATCTATTAAATACTATGCTTACTACCTGGGTGATGGGATCAGTTGTATCCCAAATCTCAGCATCAGACAATATACGCAGGAAACAAATCTGCACATATGCCACTGAATCTAAAATAAAAGTTGGGGGGAAAAAACTCAGGCTCTCGGTGGATGAGACTCCATCAACAGTATTTTCTCAGATATTATATTGGGCGTTCACAATTTAAAACCACTGATTTAGTTCTTTAACCCAGTGGTCCTCAAATATGGACTGGGACACAGCAGAATTCACATCACCTAGACACTTATTCCAGATACAAATTCTTGGGCCCCACTGTGACAGATAACCGAAAATCTGTGGATATATTTGAACCCATATTCTAGGCAATTTTGATGCCAGAAAAATTTGAGAGCTGCTGCTTTAACTCTTTGCTTCTCAGAGGGTGCTTCAAAGAACCTCAGCATCACATGCGGGTTGGTAAAGCTATGGCATCTGAGAACTCATCCTAGACACTGAATCAGAATCGGCACTTCGTCAACATCTCCAGGGGACTGCATCTTAAAGTTTAAGGAGTGTGAATTCCTAGTCCTTAAGGTACCATCCATCTCTTTTCCTGACTATACTTTTGGTTCCCATCTAGATGATCCTACAAGGCAAGAATATAATGATCAAAATGTTGGCTTCCCATTATGAGGGAGTGGGAAGTGAGAATGTGTGGGTTTGTGTATGATGGTTCATGTAGGTGCTTATGAATATCCTGTTTCTCCCTACTTTGAGTAAACAGTATTGCATGCAACACAAGAGAGACAAGACAATTTCCTGCCCTATCAAGGCCCAGAACCACTGGTATGTGCCCATTACCTGGGTCATAAGGAGAAGAGAAGACTAGAGCCTCCAATTGGCTTGCAGGTGGAGAGGGAAGATAGGAGAGAGACATGAAAGCACTGGCTTTCCTCTGCTCCTCCCCAAATCCAGAGTCTTCATTTCATCTGCTCAGTCCATATCCCATGGATAATCCTCATTCCTTTTCTCTTCAAGGTTTCTCTGAACTTGCTTTCTTCCTACCATCAGACAGCACCTGTGATTTGCATTAGGCATCCTGGAAAATGTTCTGCTGTTCTCCCTTTTCTCTTCTCCTCTATCCTTGTTCTACTGTAGTCATTCACCTCCTCCTCATCTTCCCTGGGCAGCGGAACTGTGATTAAAGATCAGGTTAAGACAGACAGGGAGACTGGAGAGAGGAAAATCTGACCCAGATTTTCATGCAGCTGAACTCTTCATGCAACCGAGGTCCTATCAAACACACAAATCCACACAAAAATTGGAAGTCAAGTGAAGAACTCAGACGTCCCCACAAACTGATGGAGAAAGCATTGAGTTTTCTATAGGGTCAGTGTCTGGAGTTGATCCCTTGAGCAGCTTTCTGATGTCAAGAGAGCTATTGCATTTGTTTCCAGCCAGAGTTTTCCTAATAGGTGAATTCCGTTAAATGGTTTAAAGGGATGCTTCCTAAAACTCAGCCTGAAGCTTAGGCTTGGAATTTCTTGGAAACACGTAACGACGCTCTCTTTATAAAAACTAGTTGAAGTGTCATCTCCTGTCTGAAAAGTCAACTGTGCCCCAAAGAGTGGCATCTCTAGTGTGTTCTAATATCCCGCAGATCTCATGGAGGGGAAGCGTTGTTTGCGGTGGGCTTGGAGAATTTTGCTGACTGATGTTGTCTATTCTCTTTGTTGCAAATCTGGGGAGGTTTTATTGTCCTTCAGTCCTGAGACCCCTTTCTGGGGGTCCTGTAACTCTGAGGGGTTGGTGACATCTATACATCTATATTTATGTGGCTTCTCTATCTGTTATGTTTTGAGAGTAGGGTGTATTTTAAAAAATGAGATGCCTTTGCTTTCTGTATAAAACAGAAATACTCACTGGACACACATTTGTAAGCCCCCCGCTGCCCCTTCTCCCCAAAAAAGTGTCTGTGACAGGTCTCAATCAGTTTAGAGTTTTATTTTGCCAAGGTTGAGGACAGACCCAGGAAAAAGTGACACAGGTCACAGTAAGATTTATGGCCCCCACTTTTTCCAAAGAGTGTTTTGAGGGCTTCGATATTTAAAAGGGAAGAAGCAGGCAGAAGGGAAAAGAGGAAAGAACAAAACGGGAAGGTGAGACAAGTGGTTGCATTCTTTTGAGGTTTTGATTAGCACTCACTGAATCCTCATGTTGCATATGAAAGGAGAGGGCAGAGGAACAGTCAGTTATACATTTCTCCTGTGCTCAGTAAGTCTGCACTTTACATAAGATAATGTAAACATAGAGTAGAAGAAGTCAAATATACATTCACCTCAGGGTGGCCAGAGAGCCGATTTCTAGTCTCCTATTGTCCCATACCTGTGGAGATAATCTAAGTTACATTGTGAGAGTGAAGGAGGCCACCTGGGGAGATATCTGTTTAGGAACAAACCAGTCCTGAACCGACAACTCAACAACGGATTTGAAAGAACTGACAGTTTTTCTTTGTAAAACCTTGAATTTTGCTTTCATCAAGGGAATTTTGCTTTCCCTTTGTTTGGGAAGATACTATTCAAAGGATGTCATAAACACACACACACTCACACGTGTGCATGGCAAAATACTCAGTTTTATGTGCTCGAAAATAATTAATAGTTTTTCTGGGTCTGTAGCCTGGGGCTCCACTGAAAGCTATTCAGAAGAATGTAACTGTTCAACTCCTTGGGTTCCCTTTAGCCCTAGGGTCTCTTGGTTCCTTGTATGAATCTGACAGAGCCATGGAGTTCTACTTTAATGGCTCTAATTGTGACTTTCCCTATTTTCAGTGTAAGGATTCCATTGTGTATTAGGAGTGGATATATGATGCTTATGATTTCCTAATGCACAGTTATTCATCCCAGATGGTGACAGTTATATTAGAACATGGCTTTTGGTTTCATGACTTTAACCTCTGTGAAAGGAAAATATCTTGGACCCCCCAAAATCACTAAGCTAAAGGGAAAATTCAAGTTGGGAACTGCTTAGGGCCAACCTGCCCCACCTTCTATTCAAAGTCACCCCTCTACTCACTGAGATAAATGCATATCTGATTGCCTTCTTTGGAGAGGCTAATCAAAAACTCAAAAGAATACAATCATTTGTCTCTTATCTACCTATGACCTGGAAGCCCCCTCCCATCTTTGAGTTGTCCTGCCTTTCCAGACTGAACCAGTGTTCATCTTATACATGTTGATTGATGTTTCATGTCTCCCTAAAATGTGTAAAACCGAACTGTGCTGTGACCGCCTTGGGCACATGTTGTCAGGACCTCCTGAGGCTAGGTCATGGGCACACGTCCTCAACCTTGGCCAAATAAACTCAGATTTTTGGAGTTCATACCTCTATCAGATGGAAGGGAATTTGTCCCCACAGTGGGGAGATTGGAGAGTATCCATGCCCTATCTGCAGTCAGGGTCAGGTTAGAGTGTTCAGAAATCCCTAGAGATAATCTGTCAAATGACCATAAAAAATATGCTTGGTTATTATAATGGAGAATATCCCTTTATGTTTCATTTGTGTTGTAACTGTGAGTTTTGTGTTCTGTGTTTTGACCCACAGCTGAACTTGTAAAACTATATTTCTTCCTTCTTTCATAAAAATGAAAATGATAAAAAAGAAAACAAATAATACCAAAAGTTTATTTATTGCAAAGAATAGTGATCATCCCATTAGCATAGCCTGCCACTGTAACATATTTGTTTTTTCTACTTGTCTAGAAATTTCTTCCTCTCTTATTAAACTCTCTCAATTTTAAAGCTGAATTTGCATGCACTTGTTTTTCCTCTAACATTCAAATGGATGGAGCTGACATCAGTGTTGAAGGACAGGATGTAGATTCCAACCATAATGTCCGACTGAGTTTCTTAGCTTCTTTGAGTGTTGCAAATATTCTGCTTTTGTAATAATTTGAAATACATTTTGAGGAAACAGTCTGTTTGCCTTTGAAGAACACTAAGTGAATTCAGTCTTTTACATTTAGTGGAGCTTCCATTCTCATTGTCTTAAGGAGTAGACGAGTTTATATAAACATGAAATAAATTGTAATCTACAAAAGTTGTTGAACTCCTAGTGCTCCAAGTGTTCTAAGAGAAGCCCTTCTTTTACAGAATTTGCCACGTCACAAAGAGGATAAAATCAGATCTTTGGTAGTGTTGACTACTGCATGGGAACTAAATAATTTGGATTGATAAGGGAAAATAATTCTAACCCAGCAGAAAAGTAGTAGGAACTGGCAACTGGATTCACCCCTAATGAATTGGATGGATTAACACAGTTTCAAGAGGAAAAAAGGTGAACTATTTAGATCTCAGTCATTAACATATAATGAGCTCCATTTGAGCCAACCAATCCTCAACTGGTAGAGCCGGAATTTGAGTGAAACTGCTTTTCTCCGTGAAATAGCAAATAACACAGAAAAGCTTTTGCTTCTAGTCCCGCACTTTTTAAAGCTTTTAATTGAGGTATGATTGACAAATTAAAAAATGTGCAAATTTACAGTGTACCACATATTTTATAATGTTGTATAGGTTTAATGACAGAATTTGTTTTCTTTTTTATTGTATAGCACCTTTTTTTTTCCCAAGAAGGTCTTCAAAGAGGATATTATTCTTCATGTGTATATATGAGAAAGTCATAAGAAGCTTTCATCTATTGGTTTTGAATTTTCTTTTATTACCATGAACATTTCTCAACTGATGCTTTAAAATTTATCCCCAGGAGTCTCTATAATAGAGCAATTACATTTGTCTTTCTATTTGTCCAGAGCCTAGACAGACTCTTCCTCCGCTTTATTCCTTTTTTTCCCATGCAGAGGCTAGAGAGAACTTGAAATGATCATTTAAAAAAATTACCCGTATTGAATATTTTAGATGCATAAAACTACAAAATAGGAATTCTATTAAAAGATGTTTTTGTTTACTTAAAATCCAGGTTTCAGGTTCTAAGTAGAAATGACTAATGAATTAAATTTACTCTTAAATTCAAAGGACAATGTATTAGTCTGTTTTCACGCTGCTGATAAAGACATACACAAGACTAGGAAGGAAAAGATGTTTAATGAACTTACAGTTCCACGTAGCTGGGGAGGCTTCACAATCATGGCAGAAGGCAAGGAGGAGCAAGTCACATCTTACATGAATGGCGGCAGCCAAGGAGAGAGCTTGTGCAGGAAAACTGCCCTTTATAAAACCATCAGATGTCATGAGACTTGCTCACTATCGCAAGAGGAGCACAGGAAAGACTTGCCCCCGTGATTCAATTACCTCCAACCAGGTCCCTTCCACAACATGTAGAAATTCAAGATGAGAATTGGGTGGGGACACAGCCAAACCATATTAGACAAGTTCAGTGATAGATGAAAAGATAGATTCTCAAGATATGTACCGTAA
The DNA here is from genome assembly GCF_000951045.1 of Mandrillus leucophaeus. Taxonomy (NCBI): domain Eukaryota; kingdom Metazoa; phylum Chordata; class Mammalia; order Primates; family Cercopithecidae; genus Mandrillus; species Mandrillus leucophaeus. The sequence goes on from NW_012101098.1 coordinate 767,125, forward strand.
ATATAAGACTACAGAGATAGAACTCTATGCATAACTTTCTTCTCTCCCCCATTTTCATGTACTCCTCTTTCCTAAAAATGAGTGAGCCTCACTCAAGTATTTATAGACTTGGAATCTGGAATAACCTTTACCTAGGGATATCCTCCCATCAATTTCCACTGCAATCTAAATAAGCATGTAAACAAAGCAGTTGACCTCACAGTGTCCCTCCTATTACTGTTCTTAATTCAAGAATTGGGAGCCAAGCATGATGGCTCATGACTGTAATTCCAGCACTTTGGGAGGAGAAGAGGGAGGATTGCATGAAGCCAGGAGTTTGAGACCAGCTTGGACAACATAGCAAGAGCACATCCCTACAAAACTTTGAAAAGAATTAGCCAGGTATGGCAGTGCACACTTGTAGTCCCAGCTACTCAGGAGGCTGAGACAGGAAGATCACTCAAGCCCAGCAGTTTGAGGCTGCAGTGAGCTGTGGCTAAGATTGTGCCACTGCACTCTAACTTGGGCAACAGAGTAAGATCTTGTTTAAAAAAAAAAAAAAAAAAAAAAAGAAGATGACAAGGAACCTCACTTGTCAACCTTCAATAATGAGATTCAGTATATAAAATAAAGTGTAGAGTTTAGTCTAGTGCAAAGCTTGAGAATAGTCAGGTTGGACCTGCAGATTCTGAGAGAAGAGGGTCAGTGCCGCAAAGGGGAGAAGTTCAAGTTTCACTTACATAGGCTGAGACAAGGGTTTAGCAAGATTACAACATTTTTCATACAAGGTCAGTACATACATTATGGGAATGTGATTGGTTGCAGCTTGTGACCTGATGAGGAAGTTTGCTTTAACTTTAATTCTATCAGGAGGGGCAATGGTCTTCCAGGGGTCTTGTCTCTGGGGTCAATTTGATCTTTCTTAATCACTTACATTAAAAAAGCAGATGTTTCAGCTACATATTACATATTAGGGTGGGGTGGCTATGCAAATGGCACACCTGGTCCAACCAATCTTTCATGCCTGTGTAAATCAGATGCCGCCTCCTCAAGCTCATCTATAAAACTTCCTGCATTTCACCACAAACCTGGCAACCCATTTTTCTCCAGGACCCCTCTCTGCACAGAGAGCTCTTCTCTTTCTTTTGCCTATTAAATTTCTGCTCTTAACCTCACTCTGGTGAGTCTGCCTCAAGTTTTCTTTGGCCATGGGACAAGGAACCTCAGGTATTACCCCAGACAATGACGCCGCTTCATTAGCATGAGGGCTTCTATATATTTCTAGTCTTCCAGGAAGAACAGAGGCTGGCCACCCCACCCTAACCTTTTATTATGCAGATGAGTTATCAACCTAGCTGGTGCCATGTTGCCTGTTCCTTTACTGCACACGTGGTTGACAAAGAAAAGGGAAGATAGAGCCTCCATGTTGAATATGCCTGGCCCCCAGGTAGCCTTTTCCTATTGGCACAGCTGCCGGTATTTACCTGTGCAAGTTTTCAGCTCGCTTATCTGTGTCTGCAGCTCGATTTTTCAGGTTGCTCTTTGTTAGAAAAGAAATGATTTGGGAGCTGCTTTTTGTTAAAAGGATAATTCAAAAATAAATTTAAAAAATAATAAATAAATAAATACATCACAGTCGGGAGTGGTCTGATAATTTACTTGATAGCACCTGTTCCTAGGGAGTTTAGCAAGAGTGTGTCTTTTCTTATAGCCATGGACACCTAGGGAGTTGCTGTGCCAGCCTAGCCATGAGCCCTAGGCCCATAGGTAACTTTTTGTCTTCTTAATTTCAGGAACTATCTTATTAATAGTTTTAAATTGGTGTCTATTTTGGTCTGTCAAATCACACTTATGTCATTCACACAGAAAATATCCACAGTCATCAATAAAGCCATACAAATAAATAAGTTTGTTTCTAAAAAGAAATACATATATAAGAAAAAAATACACATTTGGATTCTAAAATATTGTTTTTCCTTTTTTCTTTTTTTCTTTTTTGAGATGGAGTCTCTCTCTGTTGCCCAGGCTGGAGTGCAGTGGCACAATCTTGGCTCAATGCAACCTCTGCATCCCAGGCTCAAGCAATTCTCCTGCCTAGCCTCCTGAGTAGCTGGGACCACAGGCACAAGCCTCCAATGCCTGGCTAATTTTTGTATTTTTTTGTAGAAACAGGGTTGCACCATGTTGCCCAGGCTGGTCTCAAACTCCTGAGCTCAAAGTGATCTTATCTGCCTCAGCTTTCCGAAGTGCTGGAATTATAGGCATGAGTCACGGCACCCAGCTCAGATTTCACAATATCTCTTATGCATTAAAACTAAAATCACTCTTTTTGTTATTTGTCCCCCCTGCCAAAATTAACGAGAATGTATCCATTGCTAAGCCATGTGCCTTTATATTAGTGATTCTCAAATTGTAGTCCTAAGAGAAGCAAAAATAAGCCTTAGAATTAAAAAAATATGTATAAATTTTTGCATCTCAACCCAGACCCACAGAATTAGAAACTCTCTGAAATGAAGAATCTATAACTCTGTTTTATGTAGCCTTCTACCTATGCTGTTAGATAACTGTGATTTTACACTTGTCCTTAATGAGAGAAATTACAAGTGGTGGTTTTGGGCTGGCATGTAAGCAATAGGAGAGAATTAATGATAGGTGGCATAAATGCAAAATGTAGTTACATAGAGAAAAATTCCAATGGTATCGTAAAGAGTGTGTTCTTAATTTTTCAGACAATAGGAAGTGTAGCATTTGGAACACTGAACCATAGTTTGCTGTTGTATCTCTTGACTTCCCTGCAGTCTGTGGTCACCAGCATCAGATTGTGAAGTCTCATTTATTTATCAAAATATTTCCTTAGGATTGACTTCAGCCTCTATTTCAATCATCTTTGATTAGAGTGTGATCATTTGTGTTGCTAACAGCAGCACTGCTTAGCTTCCTTCAGATTGAACACTTGCATTGTATCGTCTACAATTGCATTTTAATTCAGTCATACCTCCAAAGTGGTTTTGTTCCAGAACATTGCAATGGGGACAAGCACTGCAAACTTTAGACACATGAGGACAAGCAACTGTGGTCCATCAGAGCTTCTGTGGTGACTGCAGTCCATCTGATGCAGGGCAGGAGAGCCCCAACATTGGGTGAGGTGGTGGTGTTAAATAGCAACTTTTATTGCAGCAGCAGTGCACAGCCGCCACAGAGGTACTGCTCCTTGTAGAGCTGGGTTACCCTATAGGCAGTGCACCCAGAGTAGCAGCTCAGAGGCAGTTCTGCAGTCATATTTATGCCCACTTTTAATTATATGCAGATTAAGGGGCAGATTATGCAGAGGTTTCTAGAAAAAGGATGGTAACTTCCAGGTGGTTGGGACATTGCCATGGAAAGGGCTGGTAACTCCTCGGTGTTGCCATGGCAATGGTAAATGGGCATGGTACACTGGTGGGCGTGTCTTATAGAAAGCTGCTTTCACCCAGTCCCTGTGTTAGCTAGTCCTCCATTTGGTCCAGTGTGCAAGCCCCATCCTTGGAGTTGAGTCTGCCTCCTACCTCACATCCATGGTCTATGCTCTAGACCACTGCATCCTAGGACGGAAGGATGCTCAATGTGTCTTAAAGTCTCCTTGGCTCTTCCATGCCCGGCTCTATAGGACATATTTCTAGAGCTGGACATCATGCTCCAACGTCAGGAACTCTGCAGTTTTACATCTGTCTTCACCAACTGTTCAGTGTTGGTGGTAGAAATATTTCTCACAGAGCAGGACCACAATCTCAATCCAGAAAATCAGCAGACAAAAGCACAGGGAAATCACAACCCTCCCCGTGGGTATTTTGTGTACAGGGAAACTTCAACCCTTTACAAACATCTACTTTCTCTTCTACCTGTACGACTTTACATCAAAGAGTGGAAATGAGTGAATTGATCCTGAAACCCAAAATTAGTATAGTCAAGCCAACCCTGAAGACAACAGAAATACAAAAACAGAAAAAGATGTGTAGAAAAGATAATGTAGAACTATAAAATCTCAAATATGATTTTTGGAGCAAGCAATATATGATCTTCTAAACTATATGCACACACATAAAGAGGAAAAGGCCACAAGTAAATATTAAGAAATGGTAAGGAGAGAAACAGTAAAAAATATGATATATTCGGTGACATACTCATGAGTTCACAAATAAACGAACACATTTAAAAAGGTAAATATTCAGGATTATATAATTGGTTAAAATTGATTCAAAAAGACATACAGTCTGTAACCCTTTTTCTTGAAATGATATGCAAAAATGCTAGAGAAACAAAAACAAAACAAAAAATACAAACTCCACCAACTCGAAAGATGCAGCTGGCTCAGATGATTTTGCAAGGAAAAATCTACCAACTTTTTAAAGAAAAGTTTATTCCAGTGCTTTTTTAACAGTAGCAGAACCCTCAAAATAGCACATGGGAATTTTATGAAGTAGAAATGGAACAGATATCTGACAAGGTCACATATACACAAGCATTTGACACACTCGCACCTGGAAAAGTAGACTTGCTTCATCAATTGTTTACAGGGTGGTCTTAAAATCCCCAACAAGGATGTGAAAGGTTTAAATTCCTCTCTCTCTCCCCACTCCCTCCTTCTTCCTCCATCCCTCCCTCTATTCCCCCTCTTCTGTTACTCTCACTCCCTCTCTCCTTCTGTTTCTCTCCCTACCTCTCTCCTGATTCCCTTCTTCTCTCTCCCTGTCTCTCCCTCCCTACCCCTCTCTTCCTCTGTCTCGCTATCTCTCTGTATCTCTCTCTCTGTTTCTCCCTTTCTCCCTCTCTGTCTCTCTCCCTCCCACCTTCCTTTCTGTTTCTCCCCTCTCTGTCCTCTCTCTTTTCTCAATTTCTCTCCCTTCCTCTCTCTCCCTTTCTGTCTCTCCCTCTCTTTCCCCTTCTTCCTCCTCTCTCTCCCTTATCTCCCTCTTCCTTTCTCTTGCTCCCTCTGTCTCTCTCTTTCTGTCTCCCTCCTTCCCTCTCTGTCTCTCCCACCCCTCTTCCTCTGCCCTCTCTCTCTCTCTGCCTCCCTCCCCTTCCCTCTCCCTCTTCCTTCCTCTCCCTTCTTCTTCTCTCTATGTCCCTCTCACTCCTTCTGTCTCTCCCTCTCTCTCACTCTCTGGCTCTCTCTCTCACTCCCTCTTTTCCTCTCTGTCACTCTTTTCCCTTAATTCCTCTCTCTTCATCTCCTCTCCTTCTATCAGTTTTACTTCCTATGCTTCATATATTTTTGCAGCTCTGTGATTCACTCCATATACATAAAAACTCATATGCCTTCCTGTCTATACATTTCACTATTTTTTTTCCAGTACGGAATGGTCTTCATCTCCATTAACAGTCATCCTCTTCATATCTACTCCAATGAGGGTAGCAAAGGCACTCTGGCTGCCTTCTCTTCAGTGGCAGCATGGCAATTCTTCTACCTTAATACATTTCAGTCTGCATCTTTATAGTAAATACATCCTTAAAGGAAACAACATGGAGTGGGGTCATGCTTTTTTAAATCAGTCTGGGAATCAGTCCTTTAATTTGAGCTTTGGTTCCATCTTTGTACAATGTGATGTTTGCTACAGTTGGGTTTAAATATGTCAGCTTGACATTTATTTTCAATTTGTTCCATCTGTTCTTTATTCCCCTGCTCTCCCACATGCTTCTGTGTTGAGTAGACTTTTACTATTTAATTTTAATTGATTTAAAATTTGTTTAGCTATTTCTAATTTTTTCAGTAATAAATTCAGGGGTTACAATATCCATATTAGACTGTGAGCTAACCTTCAATGCATTATGCGATTATACATTATGTAATTTGATGTGTGAGATGAGAAACCCATCTCACGCATTAAATTGCTCTGGGTGAGTGACTCTGGGTGAGTTAGTGACTGAGTGGTAAGTGAATGTGAAGGCCTAGGACATTATTGTACGTGCTGTAGACTTTGCAAACACCTAGGCTACACTCAATTTATTAAAATATGTTTCTTCTTTCAATAACAAATGAAACTTAGCTTACTGTAACCTTCTTACTTTATACATTGTTTTAATTTTTTGACCCCTTTAAATAATACATCTTAAAACAAAAACACCAAAAATATTTTCTTTTTTATATTTTTATTCTACAAGTTTTTCTCTTTTATTTATTTATTTTTGTTTGTTTGTTTATTTGTTTTAGAGACAGGATCTCCCTCTGTTGCCTAGACTGTAGCACAGTGGTGCGATCATGGCTTACTGCAGCCTCGAACTCCTGGACTCAAGCAATCCTCTCGCATCAGCCTCCTGAGTAGTTGGGACTATAGGCACACACCGCCATGCCCAGCTAATTTTTTATTTTATTTTAGAGACAGGGTTGCATTCTGTTCCCCAGGTTACTCTTGATCCCAAGTGATCCTCCTGCCTCAGCCTCCCAGAGTGCAAAGATTATAGACATGAGCCTCCTTTCCTGGCCTACAAGATTCTTTTTATTTGTAAATTAAAATTTTTTCCTTTCAATACTTTTTAAATTTTTTTAGTGAAAACCAAGACAGAAACGCACACATTAGCCTAGGCTCACACAGGTAAGGATCATCAAGACTTCAACAGAAGATAGGAATTTTTCAGCTCTACCAGAGAGACCATGGTTATTTATGTGGACCTATGGGGCTATGGTTGTTTATGTGGTTGGTCATTAGCTGAAATGTCATATGTGGTGCATAACTGTATTTATGACACTTATTTTCAACTCCTTGTCATATAAGTCCAATATATAGGCCATCTCTAGATCTGTTTATATGGACTGGTTTTTCTTTCAGGATAGTTAAGATGCTTTGATTATTACATGTATTTCTTTGTCTCTAATATTTTGTCTGAAAGAATAATAAAAGATTGAAAGAGAGAGAGAGACAGACAGAGAGTTAGAGACAGAGAGAGTGTGTGTGTGTCATTGAGAAGGACCCCTTGGCCTCTTAGGAAGCTCGGATCATGGAGTGATCACTTTGAACCATTAGGAGTTGGGCTGTTTGGGGACGTTGTTGTCTTTAATCGTTCCAAAAGCCCTTAGAGTGGGAGTTCCGGGAGTCTAGAAAATGTCTTCTCTTTTGCAGCCCTGCTTCTATGGGGCCAATACGTATATGTAGGTGTGTGGGTGTGGGTGTGCACACCCCACAAACAAACCTATCCCTAGGCTTTGAACTATTCATTTCCAATAAAAAAGGGATTTGACAAAAACACACAAAGGACTCAAAACTGGCCTCAGAGAAAGATAAACAAATCCAAACTAATGATTCACACAGAATTAACAAGGTGATGCAAGTGTTTCTTAGTAAAAAGAAGTTCAGTCCCACATATGTGAAAGGCAAGATAAAAGCACACCAAGGTTTTTTTTAATTTAACCAATAACATTTTTAAGTATTAAAGCTTATGACTAGAGGGGAAAAGACTCTGTATGCACTATTAGAATGTGCTGCCTGGTATTTATGTAAAGCTGCATTTCCATTGGTGCCTTAGCAATAGCGAAACAGACTGAGTAATTCACTTTTTCACCGGACCAAAAAATTTAATTTTTAAGAGGTTTTTCCTACATATATATATATATATATATGACATTATATAGACATTAGTATTTTGCATTATTTTTATGAAATCGAAATCTTGAATCAGTTCCAAAGCATATCAAAAAATGGCTAGCTGAAATAACTATGAGTGGGAAAAACAGAGCTGAAAATAATCACGGTAGAAGGGAGGGAGGGAAGGAAAGAAGGAAGAAAGAAAGAATAACAAAGCAGAAAAGCCACATAAACTTAGACATGACATACTAAAAATATATATTATCCATAACTAATATTATAAAATAATATATAACAACTATGTATATTTGTTTGTCAATGAATACTTATGTGAAAATGATAAATTCATAGGAATATGCGTCTTATCAAAGCTCAGTGAAACCTCCAACTTGAAGCACCTCATTGTTTTAGAAAATTAAATTCAAACTTAAAATTCTCACAAAGTAAACAAACAGGCAGAAGATGTTGATGGCATGCACAAGCCAGCATTAAAGAATCTTATTAATATAATTTCAAATTATCCTAGATTCTAAAGAAGAGGAAAAACCACTGAAAATATTCTGTAAGGCTATTGTAACTCTGTTATGGAAATTAAATAAAACAGTATAAAGGGTTCTGTTAAGGGGTGAAAGTGTATATTTGATGGTGCATAATTTTTTTTGTATCTTGAAGAATAAAAAGACATGATGAGGTTATCGGTAAGAGATGCTACAGGGGCAGCTGGCACTAAGAATCAGTGGTAACCTTTTCCAGGCTACGAGATTTGAAATTTTTCTCAAATTTCAATGGTCTTACAATTTTAAGACCACTAGTGAAATTTGGCAGCACATGTCACAACACTTGAAGCAATTTTAAGTTATTTACCTTTATTCCTGTACAATGTGACAGATAGATAGAAAGATAGATAGAAGATATATAAACACAGAGATATATGACAGATAGTTTAGAGAATACATAGGATAGATTGATATATACATAGATGTGTGATAGATGATAGCTTGATAGATAAATGATAGATAATAGATAAACACATAGGTCAATACGTAGATAGAGAGATGATAGATGGATAGATAAATGATAGGTGGATAGATAGATAATAGGTGATATATAAAGATAAGTAGGCAATAGGTAAATAGACACAGCCACATTATAGATAGATTGATAGACAGACAGACAGACAAATAGATAAAGTTTTACAATCTGCAGTGTGAATAGACCACTGCTAAAGAAGGTAATTGGTTAAGGAAGGCACTTAAATAAAAGTGCCATAATCAGAATTGGAGTTTGGAGAGAGAATCTTGTTAGGGCCTTTGAGAATGTAGATATTAGATAGGCACAATTGACAATGAGAAGACTTGGTTTTCCCTTGGCCTCATCGCCTTTTAAAACCTCCAAACTTTTAATGATCAAGCCCTAATCGAAGATCCCAAGTGGGTGAGGAAAATGGTAGGAAGGAAACTAAGGTCCCATGGTGGAGTGACTGATCCAAAACCTGGGACAGGAAATATACAATATAAGCCTGAAACTTCTTGTAATGCCAGAAAGTAAGGAAGTACTCAAAAACCAAAACTCCCAATGATGGGATGATATCAAAGGAGCACAGTAGTCAACTGAACGAGCTCTCAGTGGTTAATGCTGAAAGAGACTGAGCAACAGACCAAAGTAGGACAGCACATATTCATGTGTTCATGCTGACAAATAAATGACTAAAAGTGAATGGATGAGAGAGAGTAGGCTTAGCTCCTCTACAGAAGAATCCCAGATGATTTAAATAGATACTCTACCCGAAAGGAAGTGGTGCATAATTCTTCATCCCTCAGGTGTGGGCTGTGCATAGTAATTCCTCACAAGTGGGATAAAATAACAAAGAGCTAAGAGTGTAACCTTTTTTTAAGTCGATTTTTAATTTTTTTTTTTTTTTTTTACCTATTATAGGTACATAATAGGTGCACATATTTATAGAGCACATGTGATGTTTTCATATGAGCATACAATGTTGTAGTCATCGGATCAAATGATTAGGTTATCCATTATCAAATAAGGTAACATTTTTAGTGTGGAAACATGAAAAACACTAGCTTGGCCAGCTCATCAAAGTCAACATCATCAGAGATAAGTCAATGTTGAGAGTGTGTATACTTGATATTATGAAATAAAATTATTATTAGATGAAAATGGTGCTTTATCTCCCACATACTCATAAACCCAGGCTATCATGAGAAAAACATCAAATTCCAATACAGGGACATTCTACTAACTGCCTGACTTGTACTCTTCAAAACTGTCAAGATTATCAAAATCACATAAAGTCTAAAAAACTGTCCCAGAAAAGGAAAAGCCTAAGGAAACGTGACCACTAAATGTAGAATCCTGGAGAACTGAAATGACACTATGTAATATATAAGAAATCTGAACAAAGGATGAACTTTAATTCAGAATGACATCAAAAATTGGTTCATTCTCTATAACAAATGCTCCATATTAATGTAAGATGCTAATAATAGCCAACACTGAGTGTGGAAGAGATGTGCTTATATGTACTTCTCAAACTCATTTTTCTGTAAATTTAGAACTTTTCTAATTGTTTTTTAAAAGTCTATGTAAAAACAATGGTAGTAAGGCTGGGAGTGGTGTCTCATGCCTGTAATCCCAGCACTTTGGGAGGCCGAGTCAAGCAGATCACCTGAGGTAGAGGGTTCAAGACCATCCTGACCAACGTGGAGAAACCTTGTCTCTACTAAAAATACAAAATTAGCCGGGTGCGGTGGCACATGCCTGTAACTCCAGCTACTCGGGAGTCTGAGGCAGAATTGCTTGAACCTGGGAGGCAAAGGTTGCGGTGAGCTGAGATCACACCATTGCACTCCAGCCTATGCAACAAGAGCAAAACTCCATCTCAAAAAAAAAAAGAAAGAAAAAAAAGGTAGTAAAACATTCAGGTTCAGATACTGCAGAGACCACAAGACCACAAGACGAAAGAATTTGAGAAATGAGCAGTCACTGTGGAAAATCACTGGAAATAAATCAAGGAAAGAAAAGGCAGATTTTGGCATTTAGTAAAAGAAAGGTCATGAATGGCCATTTCTAGAAAAGTTAGAATGGACTCTGAGGTTTTTACAAAAGTCATAATTATCATAAAATAGAATTCAATAGCAATTTTAGCCTCCCATTACTGTTTTCATTATCAGTCACGTTTTACCTTTATTTTAGGTACTAAAATTCCCTTTCAGAGATCTGTCATTATGTTTCTGAATTTTGGGATTTTCATATCAATGGGGATTAAATCATAAAGATTTACCAAAATGCAACTTTTCTTTGAAAGACATTCCCCAAAATTGAATAGAAAGGAGACTTCCAAAGTTCCTTTTGTCAAAAAGGCTGTTTCATTATAAATGACTGTTAATAACTCCATCTACCTAAATTATTTCAAATATCAGATTCCTCTAGGCTTAGTAATATATACTTCCAGTTTTACCTGTACAGGATGTTATTTAAAGAGATTAAAAAATGTCAAGAATTGCTAGATCAGCAGTATGTCCCATGATCTTGAATCAAAATGTCACATATCTAATTGATCATTCAATTTGTCCACAGGCAATGAGGTTAGTATGTTAAATACGATTTTGGGGCCAGATGTCATTTCAGCCTAAACTATCTGCTGCAGGTAGATTAATTCCCATGGAAGGTAGATGCTATAGTGGGGGAAGAGTTGCCAATGGAGAGTTGAGTGTAGTTTCTGATCACAGCTGTATCCTTGTAAGTTGTGTGACCTTGGAAGTCCAACTTAATTTCTCCAAGGATTGATTTCTTCATCAATCAAAAAGAAATACATTAAAGTAGATAAAAATATTAAATGGAGTGCACTGGTGCTGAAATTGCTGATTATGGAATCCTTGTTTTTGAGTTGCACTTTTTAAAATAAACACATTCACATGCAAACATTCACCTGGATCCAAACCTATTGCCCCCAGGAGCCTGGTTAACCTGGGAAGAGTCCATCAGTTGTGACCCTGTCCGTGGTGCCACAGCCTATGGGGATTGGCTGAGCATCCATGCCTTGCTAAATTGTAGCTGAAAGATAATCCTTTGGAGAAAATGGGGTTTATCTAAACACTTTACTGGAAAGCACCAGGCATTTAAAACTTGCGCTTCTATAATGTTCTTAGCCTGGTGGCGTGAGAGTTGATCAGATGAGAAGGACATGTGGCTCTATGATGGTTGTCAACTTGTCTGGACTAAGAAATGCCCAGACAGCTCCTAAAACACCATTTCTGGGTATGTCTGTGAGGGTATTTCTGGAAGAGATTGGCATTTAATTAAGAAGACTGAGTAAGGAAGATCACCCTCACCAATGTGAGTGGACATCATTCAATTATCTAGGACGTGGATAGAACAAAAAGGGAGAGGAAGAGTGAATTCACTCTCGCTGGTTGAGTGAGGCATTCATCTTCTCCTGCCCTCCAACATCAGCAATCCTGGCGTTCAAACTTGTGGGCCCAGATATGGACGTACATCATTAGCTTCGTATCCTGGTTCTCAGGACATAGTGGCTTTCCTGGTTCTCCAGCTTGCAGACAACAGAATTTTCAACCTTCGTAATTATGCAAGTCAGTTTCTATAAATATCTATCAATCAATGAGTCTATCTATCTATCCATCATCTGTTCATTTTCTACTTATCTATGTATCTATTCATTCATCATTTATCTACTGTCTATCTATGGATGCATCATTCATCCACTATCTATCATTCTATCTATCTATCTATCTATCTATCTATCTATCTATCTATCTATCTATCTATCTACCTACCTACCTACCTTTCCCAATCCATTTTGTTCTGTTTCTCTGAAGAACACTAACAGGCTATCATCTGTAACCTACACAAGGTAAGTCTGGTTTACATGGGGAACTTTGTTCTGCTGTAGGAATATACAAGATAAAAGCTGACTCTGAATGGTCACAGAGCTGGAGGAGACATCAAATACAAGGGTTCGATTTTGCCCTCCTCCCCCCAGGTGGTCCTCAGCCTGGCCTCTCGATAAGTATTGATCAAAGGTGTAAGAATATCAGCTAGAAGGGGAATCCAGTTGTTGCCTGTATAACCACGTCTGTCTGGACCCAGACTCAGACTTGTTTGGGTTGAAGTACCACTTCAGACAAGTCAAATGCTCAGCAACTGTGGAAAACTGCTGGATGAAGAATGAATGCCTGGCACCATGCCCCTTCTTAATGGGTCCCAGCGTGACAGATTTTATCCTTGTCATTAGCTGGTCACCCTGAGAATTCACCTAATTAATTAAAAGGCATTCTTGATGGAGACAACTCTAATTTTCCATCACCAAAGTAGGTTTTTAAAAAAGGACTTTCAATATGTCATTTGGAAAAGTTCATATATCTAACCTCTCATTCTGTTTTAACTTTTATAGGTAACCTGTGTAGTGATCTAAAACAGGTAATAATCCTCTCAGGCATCATTATATCTTTCATAAAAGAAGGGGAAAGAAGATTTCCACAATCTTTTTTAGGACTAAAATCTCACAATTATATACCTTGTATGGATCTGTAATACATTCTTTTATATTTGGTATCCTACCACATCTATTTTCATTGTACTAATTTCCTCTAACCTCTTTATATCAAACCAAAGTAACTATTATGTTCTGCTGATTGGTGTTGCCATAAACCGTTCAATTTATCATCATTCATTGTCTACCCAGCTGTGGACAATCAGTCCAGACCTCTAAATTTGTTTTAAAACCTACAAGTTCATCAACAAAACAGTGAATAGAAAAGTAGAAAACATGAATCTTTGCCTAAAATATTAAGAATTGTTTCAAGCTTTCTACATTTCCAAAACTGATTCCTGGAATCCAAATGAGAGCTCTGTGCTTTGTAACTTACAGAAATACTTAGGACATTTTTGTTCTTTGGTTCTCTGCCGTTTTGATGGCAATGATGCCTCGGGTCATTTAGAAGTAGTTTGAGGTTTTTCTGGAATCATTATCACACTTTTCAGGACGAGAAGATATTAGATAAATTTTGTCAAATATATGATGTATCAAGGAATATAAGCTTGGTATCTAAGCAGTCATGGATGTGTATACAAGCTCCAACCACATGCAATAGGGTGTCAGGTGAATATATGTCTGGCCACAGTATCCTCATCCGTAAAACGAAGATACTATCGAAATTGCAAGTGACTGTGCTGATTAAATAATAAAGTGCTTGTGAAAGCATTGAAGAAACAGAGGTTAACACAAGAACATTTTTCTTTCTTTATTCCTTAGCCTTAATGAATAAATGACGGTGTTAGAGGTAGAGGAAAAAAAAGCCTTAAATATTTAAATGTTACAAAAACACCAAGAATACAGCAAAATTATAAATAAATATAACGTTGAATGTTTGCTTAAATTCTATTTTTAAATGTATGCCGTTTTCTTTAAATGAATTTTCATAGGTGCGCCTTTTCCCTTTAAGTGAAAATGCATGCTCATTTTAGACAATGAAGAACACAAGAACCAAAACAAGCAGGGCAAGGTGGCTCACACCTGTAGTCCCAGCACTTTGGGAAGCTGAGATGGGGGAGTTGCTTAAGTCCAGAAGTTCGAAACCAGCCTGGGCCAGATGGCGAGACCCCATCTCTACAAAATATAAAAAATTAGCTGGGCGTGGTGTTGCGTGCCTGTAGTCCAAGCTACTTGGAAGGCTGAGGCGGGAGTATTGCTTGAGTCTGGGAGGTCAAGGCTGCAGTGAGCTGTGTTTGCACCACAGCACTGCACTCCAGCCTGGGCGACAGAGCGAGACTCTGTCTCAAAAAAAAAAAAAAAGGCTAAGCGTAACTAATTCTTAGACATTGCTTTCATGTTACTTTCTCTGGGCATAGGGAAACCAATAAGAACAGTGGACTATATGGTAACATTCTTAAGAGTCTCAGGGGATTTTTTGTTAAATCAACCGTTTATATTGGTTTAAATGTAATTTCCCATTAACTGTAAGAAATAAAATAGATTCATTGTACACGTTATCCAGTTTCTTTCAATGGTAACATCTTGCAAAACTATACAATATCAACATTAATATTTTATTCCTTTCTATTCTTATATAGTATTGCATAATATATATGTGTTCAAAGTTTGTCAATCATTTATCTGCTGAAGGACACCTCTGTTGTTTTCAGTTTTTCACTATTACAAATAAACTCATGCATAGGATTTTATATGAACGTAAGTAGACTTACGTGTGTCTGTGGAATAAACACTCAGGAGTGCCGTTTTGGGTTTCCATGGTAATGACATGCTTAGTTTTTTTAAGAAACTCTTTTTCAGAGTGGCTTCATCATTTTATATTCCCATTAGCAATATTTGAGTAATTCAGTTTCTTCACATCTCTGCCAACATTTGGTGTTGTCACTTTCTTTTATTTTAGTTATTTTGAATAGGTTTGTATAGATATCAGATTTTGAATTTTTTTTTTTTTTTTTTTTTGAGATAGGGTCTCACTCTGTTGACCAGGCTGGAGTGCAGTAGCATGATCATGGCTCACTGCAGCCTCGACCTCCCAGGCTCGAGAGATCCTCCCACCTCAGCCTCCCAAGTAGTTGTGCCAGTAATGTGCTACCATGCTTGGCTATTTTTAAAAAACATTTTGTAGATATGGGGTCTTGCTATGTTGTCCACGCTGGTCTCAGACTCCTGGTCTCAAGCAATCCTCCTGCCTCAGCTTCTCAAAGTGTGGGGATTATGAGCGTGAGTCACCATCCCTGGCAGATGGTGTTTCTAAATAGCATGTTCCTAGTGATGAAAGTCTATGAACATCTTTTCACATGCTTATTTGCCATTTATGTATTCTCTTCAGTGAAATGTCCTTTTATCTCATTTGCCAATTTTCTGATGGATTTCGAGTGTGTTTTTACTGCTGAGTTGGGAGGATCCTTTTTTATTTTAACTACCAGTTAGTTTGCATACGTGTCTGCCAATCTATAATTGGCCTTTATATCTTGTTAATAAGGTTGTTTGTAGACCAAAAATTTTTAACTTTGATGAAGTCAAATTCACCAATTTTTTCCTTTTATGTATCATGCCTTTCGTGTCATCTCTAAAAACTCCTTGCCTGGCCTTAGGCACTGAAGAATTTCTCTTCTTGTGATGTTATTTTTATGCCTTATATTTAAGTCTGTGATCCGTATTAGATTGTATTTTTTAATGCTTATAGATGCAAGGAGTACAAGGGCAGGATAGTTATAGGGATATATTGCATACTGGTAGAGTTTGGGCTTCTGGTGTACTTGTCAGCCAAATAGTGAACATTGTGCTCTACATGTGATTTTTCATCTGTCACTCCTTTCCCCCACCTCCTTTTGGAATCCCCAGTATCTATTATTTTCATCTTTATGCCCGTGTGTACCCATTGTCTAGCTCCATTTATAAGTGAGAACATGATTTTCTCTTTCTGAATTATTTCACTTAAAATAATGGCCTCCAGTTCCATCCATGTTACTAGTAATACAAAAGTTATAATTTAATTCTTTTTCATGACTGCATAGTATTCTATTATATATATATGTATATATAATAGAATATATATAATAGAATTGTATGTATGGTACTTTATCTCACACATTTATAATTATATATATCTATAACCCACATATATAATATATATAATTATATATTTTATATATATATAATATTATCATTATCCAATCATTCATTGATGGGCACTTAGGTTGATTCCATGACATTTCTATTATGAATAGTGCTGTGATAAACATACAAATACAAGCATCTTTTTGATGTAATGATTTCTTTTCCTTTGAATAGATTCTCAGTAGTGTGATTGCTGGGTCAAATGGTAGCTATTTTTAGTTCTTTGTGAAATCTCTATATTGAGTTCCATAGAGGTTATACTAATTTACATTCACACCAGTCTTGTATGGTGTTCTTTTATTCATCACATCCTTGCCGTATATTAATTTTTCAAATAAGTTGTGGGTGATAAGGTTATATTTGTTTGTTTGTTTGTTTGTTTGTTTCCTGTGGATATAGAATTCCTCCAGCATTTTGTGTCAGCAAATTTGAGGATGTTTCAGCTTTTATTTCCCTGAGTACTTTTTCAGCCTGCCCTCTCTCTTGTCTTATTCTAGGACTCTGATGACACAAATTGTCGGTATTTTGTTATAGGATCACAGGTCCCTATGCATCTACTCATATTTTTCCAACTTACTTGATCCCTTATCATTGTATTTCAACTGCTAGTTCACCAGTTATGTTCCATGTCCCCTTCTGTGTGCTCTTGAACTCATCAATTTAGTTTGTTTTGTAGTTGTTATCAAATTTTTCCATTGTAATATTTCTATGTGGTTCTCCTTTACCTCTTCTATTTGTTTGCTGAGACTTTGTTTCTTTCATTTGTTTCCATCAGATTCGCAATTGCTTGTTGAAGATGGCTGCTCTAAAATCTCTTTGAGATCATTCTAACTACTCTGTCATCCCAGGATTTATATGAATGATTGTTCTATTTCATTTACTTTGAGATTTTTCTGGTTTTGGGGATAACAAGTGAGTTTCTAGGAATACCTTGACACTTTAAGCTGTGGCATATACATTTGGATCTAATTTAGCTAGTTTCTTTGACTCCACTGTGAAAGAGGATAGGATTAGGTACTGCAGTTCTACTTATTGTTGGTGTGGAAGTCTCTGTCCCCTACTCAGCCTCTGATGACATCTGTGGGGTCATGATGAGGGAGTCTTGTTACTTCTGGGTGGGCATAGGGATTCCAAATCCCCGTATGGTCCCCACTAACACCAAAGGGGGTGGTATTGCCTTGTTACCACTGGGTAGTGACAGAAGTCTCGAATCTCGAATCCACTAAGATTCCAACTCCTGTGAAATTAACTCAGTGAAGAGAGAGCAGGGAATCTCGTTATCCCCAAATAGGATTGAAAGTCTACACCCTCCATGTGGTTTCAACTGATTTCCCATGGTAAGGATCATCATTACCAATTGAAGAGATCAAAGTCCTGGATGTCTTCTTAACCTCCCTGATGCCACCCCAGTGGAGATTTGGAGAGTTTTAGGATTACCTACTGGGGTGGACCTGGAGGTATACACGTCTTGTGCTTGTATGGGTAGGCGAAGCCACAATTATTTTATATGGTGTTTGGTGGTGTGGAGTAATTTTTGTCTTGCTAAGTTCTTCATTTCCTGGCCCTTTGAGTAGAGAGAGAAGGTTTGAGGGGCATATTAAAGAAATCTGCTCCTGTTGGCACTTCTGGGTTGCTACCTTCTTCAGAACCCAAGTCTGGGATATAGGAGGAAATAAATGTGTCACTCAGGTTATTAATCAGTTGGTTTATGATAGGAAGACTATCCTGTATTATCTGGGTGAGAGCAAAGTAATCACAAGGCTACATAAATGGGAAGCAAAAGACAGAAGAGGCATTCAGAAGTCATGAAATAAAAGTCAGGAGAAATTCAAAGTGTGAGAGGGATTTCAGCCCTCATTGATGGCTTTGGAGATGGAGAAAGGGGGCATGGGGAAAGAAATGCAGACAGTCTCTGGAAGCAGAGACAGATCCCAGGATAACAACAAGGAAGGAGATGGAATCTTCAGTCTTGCTACTACAGATGGTCTCCAACTTACAATGTTTCGACTGTATGACGGTGTGAAAGTGATACACGTTCAATAGAATAAATTCCATGAGGTATTCAATATTTTATTATAAAATGAGCTTTTTATTAGATGATTTTTCTCAACTGTAGGCCAATGTAAGTGTTCTGAGCACATTTAAGGTAGGCTGAGCTAAGTAAGCTATGATGTTCAGTAGATTAGATGTATAAATGCATTTTTGAGCTATGGATATTTTCAACTTACGATGGGGTTATAGAGATGTCTAACAGCTCTGTACATGTAACTGAATCCTGCCAATAACCTGAATGATGCTGGAAACAATTTCTCCCCTGGAGCCACCAGGAAAAATATGTAGCCTTACCCAAACCTTGACTTTGTTCCTGTGAGACCCAGAGAAGGAAAGTAGCTAAGCCATGCTGTGCCCACATGTCTAACCCATGAAAACTGCAAGATAATAGATGATTATGCAGACAGCTGGCAAAATTTTGGTAACTTTTAGTGGCATCAATAGAAAATAAAATAATGCTTTGGTTTTTTTCTCTTTTCCAACAGAAGTCACAGAAACTATACATCTTCAGTGTGCATTTTCCCCTGGTAGACACTGTCTTTGAATGACAGCATGGTTACATAAACTGATAGGTTACACAGTTCTTCTTTTAATAGTTTGTGTACATTGTTACATGGTCTTCTAACATTGAGCATTCCTGAGTTGACAACTAACACCTGTCTTATTGGACCCATAGGTGGCTTTATCACTTAACATGCTGCCCCCATGGATTCATCTTTTTTCTGGAAAGTCTGGACTTTTGGGGAATATCTCAGGTTGACCTACTTTGGGGAATAATATAATATAATATAATATAATATAATATAATACCTCTATATTATATGTCATAATGTAATATAAAGCCTGTAGAGTTATGCCTTATTTCTGAGACGTTTTCTCAGCTTAATCTCTAAATATTTACGTATGCCATTATTTAATTTATTTTATTTTGACACTCCTGTGTGTGTTGGATAAGAACCAAAAGTTTTATCAGGCAAGTGACAGAAAAAGCAATAGCAGGGTTTAATTATGTATGCAAAAATGAACAACTTTTCTCTTAATTAAAATTCTAATTAAAACAAAAGAGACAACTTTTCATCTTTTATTTTGCTAAATTTTAACAAGCTCAAGCCAATGAGGATTTAGAGGAGACGGGCATTTAGGGAATCACATATAGACTTGTAAGGAGCCTCAGTTAGCAAAACCTTTGGAGAAAATTTAGAAAAGCTTTTGCTAATTTAGTTTTTTATATCCTTTGACCTCACAGTTATAATGCTAAGATTGAGTACACAGATGACTATATGGACATGAAAGGATTTGTAGAAAAGTACTAAAATATAGTTTCAAAAAAATAATGAGTTGGGCATAATAGCACCTGTTTGTAACACCAGTGCTTGGGAGACCAAAATGGGAGGATTGCTTGAGATCAGGAGTTTGAGACCAGCTTGGGCAACTTAGCTATCTCTATAAAAGTAAAAGCAAAAATTAGGCTTAACTGTGCCTGTTTGTACTCCTAGCTACTTGAGAGGCTGAGGTGGGAGGATCGCTTGATCCCAGGAGTTCAAAGCTGCAGTGAGCTGTGATCGTGCTACTTCGCTCTAGCCTGGGAGACACAGCAAGGCCTTGTCTCTTAAATAAAGAAATAAATACATAAATAAGTAGGTGCATTTCTTTAAAACAAACAAACAAACAGACCAAAGAACAACAAAACATTTGAACTAAATACTGAAATACTTTATTTCCACCAAGAGAAGATTGCTCACTTACAGTAGTATATATAAGTACAGAGAGATACAATAGAAATTCAAATGAATGGAATAGATTTATATTATTTGACATAAAACATCTCAAAGTTATCTTTTCCATAAAAATGCACATTTTCAATACACAATGTAGAAGAATGTATAATCTGCCTCTATTTCTATAAAGTAACAAGAAAACCTACAAAAGTGCTATCTTTTCACACCAAAAATATTTCTCAACATTCTCATGTGACAACAAATGTTTTTCAATCATTATATGATTGGCATTGTTCTATTTATTTGGTAACTATTCTGAGTAAGGGGTAAAATTCTATCTGGTGTGTCTGTGTGTATCCCTTTAAAAATGATTTATACCTGTCTACAGAATGCCTAGATTTTCTCAAAGCACTATCCACAGAGACATTTCTCTATTTATTTATAAACACAGTGTATTTCTCTATTTATGTTATAAACACAATATAATCATTGACAAGGGAAAATATATGTTCATGTTTGCAATATTACATGGTCAATTGTAAAGCATTAGCAGCATTAGAATTCATCAAGACATGATGAGTGGAGACTTGATAGACAATGTCTGTATTTAGACAGCTTGAAAACGATATATTTTTGGTAAACAAGTCTGTATTTGGTAATATTTTCTTCTAATTTCGTTTAAATACATCATCCTGTTTTGTTTTGAAACCACTAGTTGTTATTTGATGTTATATACCCTTGAAATACTCACAAGCTTTCTAAATGACTAAGTGCCTAAAATCGAAACAACACTGAAGTCAGGAGTTCGACACCAGCCTGACCAACATGGAGAAACACCGTCTCTACTAAAAATACAAAATTAGCCTGGCGTGGTGGCGCTTGCCTGTAATCCCAGCTACTTGGGAGGCTGAGGCAGGAGAAGAACTTGAACCCGGGAGACGGAGATTGTGGTGAGCCGAGATCACACCAATGCATTCCAGCCTGGGCAACAAGAGCAAAACTCTGTGTCAAAGAAAAAAAAAATCGAAACAACAGAAACTTTGGAATTTGACAGACCTGCATTTGATAATTCTATGTTAGTCATTGTGTGTGTGTGTGTGTAATACTGGAAAAGCCATTTAAGTTCCTAAAATCCATTTCTTACATTCAAGATGGAATCTGTCATGGGCTACAATGTGTCCCCCAAATATTCCTATGCTGAATTTCTAAATCCCAGTACCTTAGTATGTGACTGTATTTGGGGATACAGTCTTTAAAGAGGTGATTAAGGTAAAATTAGGTCATGTGGATGTGAGTGCTGATTAAGTAGGACTGGTGTCCTTATAAGCAGAGGACATGAAGACACAGACACACACAGGAACCACCATGTGAGGACACAGGGAGAAGACGGCATCTCCAAGCCAAGGAGAGAGGCCTCAGGAGGAAGCAGTCCTGCCCACGCCTTGATCTTGGACTCGTAGGCTTCTGTTATGAAGACTAAACAGCTGACTTTAAGCTCCACAAGTTTTCTTGTTATTAATGATAAGTTGAATTTTATGAAAGTGAAGGGTTATGAACACATGGAGAACTTTTCACGTTAGGTTACTTTCGTTTTATTCATTGACATTCTGAAAACGAATTACTAAGATTACTCATAGCATAATTATCTTCATAAAACTGAATGTGGTCGTTTTTAGAAAGCTATCATTTTTACTTTTACTCTTTCACAAATTATTGAGCCAGAGAAAAGTCCCTATCTCTCTAGAGATGACATTGGACATTTATATGCTTCTCACACATACATTCCATAGGCTATATTTAATGTTCATTTTGCGGTGTTTCTCAAGAGAGCAGCAAGACAGAACAAACAATAAAACCCCTAAAAAGAAAAATCGGAGCTCAAATGCGTGCCATTTCACCTCCTGTACTTTAGTTATTTCACATAAATATTTTCAAGTTTCAGTCTTTACCAACTTTCCATTACTGATGCATTTGGGGAAACGCTATAGCTGTCTCTGCACTATAGATTTTATTTTCACCCTTAATCTTCTTGATTCAAGAATAATCATGGAGTAGTTTAGAAATTCTGTGAGTTTAAACATTGACTATAATTTCTATTTTTTATAAAACGGGAGTACACTCAGCCCTCTCTATTCATGCGTCCCATATCTACAAATTCTGCCAACTGCTGATGGAAAATATTATGGGAAAAATTTTTAAAGTTAAAACATAACAATATAATAATAAAAATCCAGAAAATACAGTGAAATGGCTATTTACATAGCATTTACTCTGTATTAGATATTATAAGTAATCAGAGATGACCTAAAGAATACAAGAGAATATGCATAGGTTATATGCAAAAAGATATTTATCTAAGGGACTGGAGCATCTGAGGATTTTGGTATCCTCAGGAAGTCCTGGAGGAAAATCACCTGCAGATACCGAGATAGGACTGTAGAAGTTTGAGGAAATATGTAGTTGTCTCAGAGACACTTTTATGCTGTTTCTAATCAGACCCCAATTGTTATATGTTTCCCACTGGAACGTGTTGATGTTAACCTCTGCCATTCCAGTAGGACTTCCAAAAGGTCTCCGATTCTCATTTACCTTGTGGGTTATCATAAGACCCTCTGTTATTGCAAAATTCAGTCTCTCTACTGTGTAGAGAATCTTTTTATTTAATTAATTAATTAATTTTTAAAAAAATTATTACTATTAATGAGACAGAGTCTTGCTCTGTCTCCCAGGCTGGAGTGCAGTGGTGTGATCTCGGCTCACTGCAATCTCCATCTCCTGGGTTTAAACGATTCTCCTTCCTCAGCCTCCTGAGTAGCTGCGACTTCAGGCACTCGCCACCATGCCCAGCTAATTGTCTTCTGTGTAGAGAATCTTAAAAGCTAAAGTTTTGGTGGTCACAGAAACGTAGGGCAATAATGAAGTATTTAAACTCCTACATAAAACAGAATTGAAGTTTCAAGTGCATAGGAAAAGCAGTATGTTTGTAAACTAAAAGTATGCAATAAAAAAGAATTGTGATACTTCCCAATGCAAAGTGTTTTTGTTTAGTTTTTAAAATTAAATTCTACTGAGATAATGCACACAAAACACATCAGAATTTTGGATAACATACATTTAAGTTTAGTGATTGTTTTTAATTATTCTTAACACAAAACCCAATTCACTGTATTACACTTTTGAAAATATTCTAAGTGTCCTTTCTCTTGCACCTGGTTTGGTTAACATCTTCTTCCTGGCTCCAGAGAAGCAACTCTTCCCTTTCTTTTACAATTCAATCTTACAGATCTTCATCCTTCATGTTCTGCGAAAACAATGGAACCAACACCTGTGGTTTGCCTCACCTAGGTTAAATCTACCTCAACTCTTGCTCTTAATCTTGACATGTTCTCCCAAAACTCCAACCAGGCTGCCCACTTCCTCCATAAAACCTTTTTCCACCACCTTCTGCTGAAAAGGTCTTTGTTCCTTTACTGATTTTTTAACACACAGTATACACATTTGTGTATTTTCTGGTAGTATCTGTTACTGTAATTATTTAGCATATATTTTCCAAAGGGCTTCATCTGCTGACCAGATAAAGCCCTTTGGAAAATATATGCTAAATAATAACATTTAGCAAATGTAATTGTTAAAACTGCTGACCAGCAAACAGTTTATATTCTCTTCCTGAAACACCAATGGATGGTTGATCTTGTTGTTGCTGTTTTATTGAACCAGTGATCATTTTTTTTCAGTGATCATCTATACTCATGAATGGGCTGAGAAAAAGTAGTCATAGATTATGCTGTTTGGCTAATAATGCCCCCGAAAAAGCGTTCTTTAACTTTCCGAATTAAAATCAAGTTCATAATATTAGCAGAAAAGCTAGCTTTTCAAGTTTTCTGTCTGCAAGTTGGTCAGTGGTGGCTAAGAAAATGCAGCAAAGTATATAGCACGAACATTTTCAGAAGAGGTTGAGAAATAAGCCTTCCTCAATCACTGAAGGAATGCAAGTATTTCAGCTTTGAACAATGCTTTGCTCAGGAGGCGGTAGAGGACTGTGGCTTATTAGTTTACTTGAAATGCACATGCCTTCACTGGTTTATCAAGCTGTTACATTTGATAGGAAACTGGATTTTGCCTGTGCACTACAGGGGCCCAGTGTTTTTCATCTGATATTATTTGCATGCTTTTTTTTCGCTAGTATTTAAAGAATATCACAGTGATTCTTATTCCAACCGGGTGACTAATAGCTAGCTCTTTAATCTAACTTGATTTTTAAGCCACCTTATTATAGTTTTAGCCTACTGCATGTGTGAAAAAATAGTTGCTAAAGAATCCTGAATTCATATATGGAAAGAGAAAGTACAGCTTTCTTAGACAGAAAGTATCTACCAGCTAATGTGATGGCAATAATATAATTCCTCCACCAAGCTCTTTCCAAAACAGTGTCCCCTATATAAATAGTCTTGGTAAGGTTTGCAAATTGTAAAGAAAAAAAAGGTGACAAAATACAATACATTTATTTTGAATTAAAAATATTTTGGTTATCTGAATTTTAACATATCATGGTATAGATCTGGATCCCCAGGAAACATAATCCACTCTAGATAGAGTAGCTATAATTGGAAGATGCCCCAAGCATGCTAATATATAGTTCACCTTTTGTGTATACAAAGCAATGAAACACTCATGAGTCAAAATTTATGCTTTGATGAAAAGCACTGAATTCCTTGATCTTAATCCATTTGGTAAAGCAAAACTGGACAGGACGTGTTCAAATAAAAACATCGATAGTGACCGTATTGACTATCAGCTATGCGAGGCATAGAGCAGGTTCAACAGCCTAAGCATCCTGAATTAGTAACATCATTAACCTAATTGTTGTTACCTTATGCCTTAAACACAGGTAGATAGTTTGTTACATTTAGTGGGCATGACCACACAGTGCATGCATTCAAATTCTGTTACTTGAATTCAATTTAAATGCTTTGCTCTGTAAAATAAGACAGACAATAAATAAAATTAAATGGGGGGAGGGAACAGAGAGGAAAAAAATGGACTCTAGTTAATTGAATATCTCAAACCATAGCATAAATTAAACTTGCACATCTATAACCAATTATTTCAAGTCTTTTTCAATTTTTATAACATATAACTGCTTTAATATGTTATAATATAGGGTAGAAATAACATTTAAAAAGAATCCTGCCTATAAGAAGCAATAATATAATAGCAATAATTTTCTATACTTACAAATAGCTCTTCTCTGTCAAATCATGAAAGCTTGCTTAAGTGATAGCTAAAAATTCAGACAATATGAGTGTCTGCAGGCATTAATGGGATGCAGCTTCTCTCTTGACACATTGCAAATATCAATTCAATCTTGTTATTTTTCTTGTTGAATTATGTAGTAGATAGAGTGGTAGATGCTCAATAGAATTGAGGCTTGGAAAGCTTCTGAAATTTCAATATGTTTTTCTTTGAACCAGAAAGATGGAAAAAGAAGCCAGAATATAAAGTGCTCTCCTGTATGCTTGCGCTAAATTGTCAGGAATTAGCACTCATTTTCCATTCTTAAAGCCCTGCACGAGGGCTCTCCTACCCCTTATCTCAGGGAGCAGCAGTTAATGAAGTGGATGCTAAGAAAAAAAAATGATGAGCATTCTTTGGGGCTACAAGGAACAATGGACCTGATAAAGGTTGGGTTTCTGGTTTCCCCGGTCCTCTCATCTCTTTTTTGCCACATTCAAGTACTCACCTATGATAATGACACCTTCCACACTTCGTCCAGTCTGAATTTCTCCATTTCCAGGTCTGATTGCTATTTGCGCACTTCCGGTGGTTTGCTTGAGCTGAAAAAGGAGTACCGCAAGTGAGCGTCTACTTTCCAGATGGAAAACCTGTCTATAAAAGGATCGTTAAACTCTCAAGACATGGAGAGGTATGGAGAGATGAAAATGGAAAATTCTGTGCTACATTTGATGTCTTAAGCATTTCTAAAAGTTATTTTAGTGGACAAGAAAACTGTGGTGCATCTATACAATGGAAACAAATCAGAAATAAAAAAAAAAAAGAAACTTGATACACGCAAAGACTTGGGTGCATCTTAAAGGGATTATATTCTCAAGGTGTGGAGAGATGAAGTCCATTTTTCACCATCCCACTGGTCCCGCTGAGGAAGAGCCCCTTGTTTCTCTCCTGACAGCTTAAAAAAGAAAGTTTCACCTTGTTACCTTCCTAGCGTGGGAAAAAGTCAATTACCAAGCCAAATGCCAGCAACATCATTGCAACCTAGTTGCCTAGCATGTATGTAAAAAGTCTATTAAGCAGAAGCATGATTTGCTTCCAACACTGAAAAAAAAGGAGAAATACTCAGTTCTGTCTTATCCACAGTTTTGCTTTCTGCACTTTCAGTTACCAACAGCACAGTATTATCAAATATTTTGAAAGAAAGAGAGAAACCACACTTATATGACTTTTATTACAGTATTTTGTTATAATTATTCTATAGTATTATACATTACTGTTGTTACTCTTCTAATGTGCTTAATTAATACATTAAACTTTTACTGTCGTTACTCTTCTAATGTGCCTAATTAATATATTAAATAGGTATGTATTCATAGATAAAACATAGTATATATAGGGTTCAGTACTACCTGTGGTCTCAGGCATCTGCTGGGGGTCTTGGAACGTATTCCCCATGGATAATCAGTGACTACTGTAGCATGGGTATGCTAGCAACTCATCAACATTTGTCTCCGCAATGATTTTTTTTTTTGAGAAGTGGATAGTTATGTCATTAAATGAAATAATTCACCTTGTCTGGGTGAGTCATTTGGAAGATACAGACATAGATACAGATATAGACAAATCTTATTTCTAGGTGATTCATTTGGGTTACAAATCCTCACAGATACCAAATAGGCATTCTAAAATTTCCTCCAAGCTAGGCGTGGTGGCTCATGCCTGTAATCCCAGCACTGTGGGAGGCCAAGATTGGAGGATAGTTTAAGCCCAGGGCTTCAAGAACGGCCTGAGCAACATAGTGGGACTCCATCTCTACAAAATAAAAATAAAAAAATTAGTCAGGTGTGTTGGCACGTGCCTGTAGTCTCAGCTACTTGGGAGTCAGAGGTAGGATCACTTGAGCCTGGGAGGCAGTTTGCAATGAGCCATAATCAGGCCACTGCACTCCAGAGCGAGACCGTCTCAAATAAAATAAAATGAATAATAAAATGAATGAATGAATTAATTAAATAAATAAAATTTCTCCACTGTGACCAACACGTTTTTGGAGGCTGTCTTTGGCACCATTCTACAACTCTACCCAATGACAAAATGTGTTGTTCATCTAGATCAATATATTTCTAGATAAAACTCTAGATATGAAAGTTTTGCACCATGACATTTGTAATGCCAACAAAAATCTTCGGCTCTATGCAGTCTACTTACTACTAAGATGACAAATAGTAATGTGTTCTTGCATATTTAATACCAGATGTTTTGCTGTTTCTTCAAATAAAAATATGCAATCCATTGTAATGTTTGCAAACAATAAAACAGCTTGCTTATGGCCTGAAAGCATTAAAGTGTTAAAATGGTATATTAGCTCTTTTCTCAAACATGGCCTATATTCTAGAATTTTATGTGCCTGTAGTTCTCTGTGCAAGCAAACTAGAAACCAGAGCTAGGGGTATCTCCTGTGCAATTAATGAGTATCGTTTCAGATGGCAGCTTTCCTTAAAAACAGGATTCTATGTCCAGAAAATAGGATTTGAAGCTCTCTTGGTGAAATGTAAAATGAATCACACTCCATCATTTATATGAATACCATGAGGCTATTCTCTTTTTCCTTCTGGGATGAGACAAAACATACCTAATAAGTTCAAAACATTGTTTTTCTAATATGTGTTTTATTATAATGACACACAGTTTCTCGTGTGTAAATATATATCTTTAGAATCTTAATAATGCTAAAATCACCTGATACTTTGTTGTTACTGCTACAATACATAGAAAATATATTAGAAAAACAATTTTATTTGCTTGTTTTACTGTATTTATACGATTTGTATGAGTTTGTCAGAGCTACCACAACCATATACCACAGACTGGGCAGCTTCAACAACAGAAATATATTTCTCACAGTCCTGGAGGCTGGAAGTATGAGATCAACGTGTCAGAGGGTTGGTTCCTCCTGAGGCCTCTCTCCTTGCCTTGTAGACACTGTCTTCTCCTTGTGTCCTCAGGTGTTTGTCCCTCTGTGAGTGTCTGTGTCCTAATGTCTTCTTCTTAAGAGGACACCAGTCTTATTGGATTGGGGTCCACTTTAGTGACTTCATTCTAACGTAATTATCTCTAAAGTTCCTGTCGCCAAACACAGTCACATTCGAAGGTAAAGGCAGGTTAGAGACCTCAAGTTATAATTTGGGGACCATATAATTGAGCCCATGACACTACTTCAGTGGAGAGATGTGTCGGTTGTCCCTTCTCACCTCAGCACCCATCAGTAAATTGCCTTGTTCCTCTACAGAGCACCTGAGCCACCCTAGGCCGATCGGAGCACTTCCAGGATGTATGTCTCTGTGATGGGAGACAGACACAACCTCTTCAGAGATTAGATCTCCTCCTCTAACATAAGCCAGCTCTGCAGTTGGAAAGAATAAGCAGCTAATGAGATTGACAGTTAAGAATGATGACATAGAATAGTATGTCTCAAGTTCTAATATGCCTAGAGATCACCTGCAGATCTTATTGCAAGGCACACTCTGATGAGGTAGCTCTGGGCTGGTTCTGCATTTTCAACAAGCTCTCTGATGAGGCTGATTAAGCTGGTTCAAGGTGTGCACTCGGCATAGCACAAAAACACAGCTACGCATCCTGTGCATTGGGCTTTTTGGAGCTTTGACGATACTCCGACCAACAAACTCTCCCCACTTCCCCAAAGGTTCTAGTTTAATTGGTTTTGCAGCAGAGTGCAGAACCACAACTATCAAGGGTAATGGGTTCAGCCCAAGGGCTACCACTTCTGTGGAGCCTCAGCAAGTTACTCAACTTTTATTGTCTGACATTTGTCATCTGTGACATGGAGTGATTACTAAAAATGCCCACCTCCAGCCAGGCACAGTGGCTCACACATGTAATGCCAGCATTTTGGGAAGATTGCTTGAGGCTAGGAGTTCGAGACCTGCCTGGGCAACATAGCAAGACCCTGTCTCTACAGCAATTAAAAAGTAAATTAGCCAGGTTTGTTGGTACATGCCTATAGTCCCGTTCCTAGCTACTCAGGAGGTTGTGGAGGAAGGATTGCTTGAGCCCAGGAGTTCTAGGCTGCAGTGAGCCATGGTTGCACCAGAGCACTCCAACCTGGACAACAGAGTGAGACTCCATCTCATAAAAAAAATACCCACCTCAAAGCTCTGATGCAAAATATTTGCCATAATATTTGCAGTTTTAAAAAAAATCCTGAGAGAGACTAAGCCACTTATAACTATTTGCTTAACTATTCCTCAAGAGTTTTTATCTTTTGCTATTGTTATCATATTTCTTCTAATGGCAAAATGATCTGAATAATATTTATAATAAAATCTAAGTCGTAGGTTAGAACCTGAAGTATGCTTTAAGAAATACTTTATATAATATCCCATAATAAGATCTACAGTATCTATACGATGACTTATATTGAAATTGAATACAAGAAATCATTTAAATATCTATCTACTTTATCATTCTTTGCACAAGACATTTTTTAGATTTCATATAACATGAATAATTGAATGGAGCCCGTTCTTCAGTTTGCAGTTTAAAACATATGACTTTTTGCAAATTACTATCTAAGTGGTCCCCCCAACTTACAGTCGCTCAGCTTACCATTTTTTATCTTTATAGTGGTGCAAAGTCCACACACATTCAGTAGAAATGACACTTTGAGTCGAGTCCCCATACAATCATTCTATTTTTCACTTTCAGTATGGGATTCAATAACTTGCAGGAGATATTCAACACTTTAGTATAAAATAGGCTTTGTATTAGACGGTTTGTCTAACGGTAGGCAAATGTAAGTGTTCTGAGCACAGTTAAGGTAGGCAGGGCTGAGCTATGATGCTTGGTAGGTTAGATGTATTCAATGTATCCTCAGATTATAATACTTTTAGCTTACAATGTGTTTATGGGAATGTAAGCTCATCGTAATCCAAAGAGCATCTGCATACACTCTCAGAAACCTAATATACACACTTGACACACACAAATAACTAATTAATAATGAGCAGAAATAGGCTACTGTTTTAATGTAAGTAAATAAGATGCTACAACATTGAAAATTCTATGCTATATGTAGTGTCTGAAGCATTCCTTAAGTTATTTTGGTGGTTGAGCAAACTTTGGTGCACTCATACCATGGGATCTACTTAGCAAAAACAAAAACAGAAACTATTGATACATACAACAACTTGGATGCATCTCCAATGATGTGATAAAAGCCAGTCTTCCAAAGTTACATCTTGGGCAATTCCATTTACATAACATTTTTGAAATGAACAAAGTATAGAAATGAGTAAAAGACTCATAGTTGCCTGGGGTTAAGGCAGGAGTTCATGGTAGAAGGGAAATGCGTGTGATTATAGAAGATCAGTATAAGAGATGCTTGTGAGGATGGAGTTTGATATGGTTTGGCTCTGTGTCTCCACCCAAATCTCAAGTTGAATTGTAATTCCCAATGTTGGGGGAGGGACCTGATGGGAGGTGATTGGATCATGGGGGTGGATATCCCCTTGCTGTTCTGGTGATAGTGAGCGAATTATCACGAGATCTGGTTGTTTAAGAGGGTGTGGCACTTCCCCTTATGCTCTCTCTCTGCTACTGACATTTGAAGACATGCTCATTTCCCCTTCACCTTCTGCCATGATTGTGAATTTACTGAGGCCTCCCATCCATGCTTCCTGTATAGCCTGCAGAACTGCAACTCAATTGAACATATGTTCTTCATAAATTACTCAGTCTCAGGTAGTTCTATTTATAGCAGTGTAAGAATGGACTAATACAGAATTTTTCTGTATCATGACCATCTCAAGAACAATACCCTGGTGATTACATTATACTTTAGTTTTGCAAGATGTTACCATTGGGGGAAATTGGTCCATGGAATCTGTATTATATTTTACAACTGCCCTGGAATCTCCAGCTATTGCAAAAGTCAAAAAAAAATGTTTAATTTTTAAAAGTTTCAAAAATGCAATAAATTGACCACAAGGAAAAGTTCAACTAAAGTTAATGCAAATATAGGAAAATATTTATTTTCCCTCAACGTTGCAA
This sequence comes from Mandrillus leucophaeus, assembly GCF_000951045.1. Classification (NCBI taxonomy): domain Eukaryota; kingdom Metazoa; phylum Chordata; class Mammalia; order Primates; family Cercopithecidae; genus Mandrillus; species Mandrillus leucophaeus. The sequence goes on from NW_012101098.1 coordinate 798,375, forward strand.
AACAATGTCTATTCTGAGGAGGCATTTTCTTGACTTTAAATGTTTACCAGCAAGACCTTGGCCTAGTTCCTGTCTCTTAAATAACACATTGCAATTCACAAATAGAGACCAAATATTGTTATCTTCACGTTACATCTTATCTGTTTTTCCACCTAAGCCTTTTCTTCTTATTTAACTGGTGAGCTACTCAATTGTAGCTCATTTCTCCATTTCTAACTCAATTATTTGTACACCTGCAAAGATTTGCTTTGTCATAAAGGAGAGAAATGCAGGTTAGAGTTCACCCTCTAAGTAGAAAATCAGTCTACCAAAGGATCTTTAAACTCTCAAGACAGGACATTGAGAGATGAAGTCCCATTTTAATTGTTCTGATGATGTTTGTTTTGGTGACAATGAAATATTAACTGTAGAAGTGTGTTAAAGGAAAAGTGGAACTAAGTTTGCAGTAAGGTGCACATGTCAAACATGTATTTAAACTCTACTTTTTAATTCACTCTGACAGTCTGCAAATTAAAATTTATTTTAAAAATTATGTTTCTAAATATTTGTCTTCTTTCAGATTTTCCAACACCCATGATTCCTGTGGGAGTTTTGCTCTACATGCAGCTGCGTTTGATTCTGCTACGAATAAAACAATAATGTGATATTTTACTGGTACAGTTTATCTCTTGTGCTTTCTGTAATACAATATCCACAATGGTACATTTAGTTTCCTTTAGGTCCCTTTAGAAAAATTATATATCAGATCAACACAAAATCTTATTCTGAAGCCCATGAGGAAGAGACTATAGCATCCTGCATTTTTGCCTTACATGCAGGTACAAAGTCAATCTTTTGTTTAGGTTATTCAACCTTTGAAATTGTAGTCTGTTCCTCTGGAATCTCATGGGATGTTTTAAAGCAAAATATAGTTCGGTAAAGAAAACATTGAGGCACTTATTTTTCCGGAAATAAAATTTAATTTAATAAGAAGGAAACTCACCATGGTGGCAGATGCCTGTAATCCTAGCACTTTGGGAAAAGCCAGGGTGGGTGGATTTCTTGAGCCCAGGAATTTGAGTCTAGCCTGAGCAACATGATGAAACCCTGTCTGTATAAAAAATACATTAGCCGGGCATGGTGGTATGCACCTGTAGTCCCTGCTGTTAGGGGGACTAAGGCATAAGGATCACTTGAGCATGGGAAGTTGAGGCTGCAATGAGCCGTGACCATACCACTGCCCTCCAGCCTGGGCAGCAGAGGGAGATCCTGTCTCAAAACAAAACAAAACAAAACAAAAACAACAAAAAAACACAGGAAGATATATTTGATTTTATCATGTGATAATATTAAAATCATAGATCAGAAGAGAATGTCAGAAACATTCTGCCTACTCAAAAGAGTTGTTTCCTCTCTGCCATTTTTAACTGATATAAAATTGGATAACATCACGACACCTCAGTTCCTTCTAGAAACATCATGATTCCTTGTATAAGTGACTGATCTTCTTAATAACTGAGTAATAGTGGTTAATGAGATTTTTTTAAACCTCTCTCTTCTTTGAGTAAACAAGATTGGAAAAGATAGACTCATTGTTTGTGGATTAGACATAGAATATCAAAGAGAGAGTAAGTCAAGATGGCAGTGCCGGTCTTAGGACTTGGAGAGAAGGTAGAGAGAAATAAACCAGTTGGATGCAGGTAGGTAGCTACAGTGTTCACCTAATGTAATGTTCATCTACTCCTATAACACACCATAAATGAATGTAAGATACAGTAAGCACAAAAATTCCAACTTGACAAATATCAGGGCATAATACAAATTAAAGAGAAATGAGTACCTGTTGCATAGAGAAATGTGTGGAGTCCTACTTAGGGAAAAGGAGTCAGTCTGGTGAGACCAAGGGAAAGCAAAAACAGAAAGCAGATAAGCTGTAAGTCTGTCTTTCTTCATAGTCTAGGACGAATAGCCCCCCTGGGCAGACAACTGACAATCTTCTTGTGCCCAGCTATCGCCAGACACCTGCAAGTTAATTTACTGCAACCGTGGCATTATCAGTACTGCATGTAACACTCTTCAGCATAAACATCATTCTATAAAATTCCCAGCAAGCCTTTGTTTCCTAATAGTCAGTTTCTCTCTAGCTGGTCTGCCCATTTCACCCTTACAATGCATTTTCACACTTTCTCTAATCAATCTGCCTTTCTTTACCTGCCATTATCTTGGTAAATTATTTTACTGCCCTTGCAATACCAGCCCCAGAGGGTTGCCCCTTACCCATAACAAAATATAGAAAATCTAACAGGATGTATAGAATTATATGGTGACAGAGACTGAATATATCAAACGTGTCAATTATTGTGCAAGGAGCTTAACTCATTTGCTGAGAGAGAGGAAAAAAAAAAATCAACGGGCCCATACAGAAGCACCCAAAGATAGGCCATCCACAAGAAATATACCTAAAACAAAGTTATTCAGAAAGGCTAAAAAAAAAAAAAAGATGAAGAAGTAAAAAAAAAAGTTCTTCCAAAAAGACACATGCACTTGTATGTTCATCACAGCATGATTCACCATAGCAAAGACATGGATTCAACCTAGATGCCCATCAACAGTGGATTGGATTTTTTTAAAAAGTGGTACATATACACCAGGGAATACTATGCATTCCTAAAAAAGAGAAAAATCATGTTCTTTGAAGAAATATGGATGCAACTGGAGGCCATTATCCTGAGCAAATTAGTGCAGGAACAAAAACCAAATACCACATGTTCTAACTCTTAAGTAGAAACTAAGCATTAAATTATCATGGAGATAAAGATGAGAACAATAGACTCTGGGGACAACTAAAGGGGAGAGCATAGAGGGGCACAAGGGCTGGTAAGTTAACTTTTGGGTACTATGCTCCCTACCTGGGTGACAGAATTATTTGTACCCCAAACCTCAATGTCACACAATATACCCAAGTAAGAAACTTGTACATGCACCTCTTGAACCTAAAATAAAAGTTGAAATAAAAAATAAAACAGAAGAAAAGCAATAACAAACCTTCTTCCCTAGATGTGACAACTAAAAATATCTCATAGAACTAATAAGTAGGGCCGGCGCGGTGGTTCACGCCTGTAATCTCAGCACTTCGGAGGCCGAGGCAGGCGGATCACCTGAGGTCAGAAGTTTAAGACCAGTCTGGTCAACAGGGTGAAAACCCTTCTCTACTAAAAATACAAAAATTAGCCAGGCGTGGTGGCGCGTGCTTGTAATCCCAGCTACTTGGGAAGCTGAGGCAGGAGAATCGTTTGAATCCGGGAGGTGGAGGTTGCAGTGAGCAGAGATCGCGCCGCTGTACTCCAGCCTGGGCAACAAAAGTGAAACTCCGTCTCAAAAACAAAAAAAGAACTAAAAAGCAGAAGAAACGATACTAGAAGCTGGGAAGGTTAGGGGAAAGGGAAGATAGGTAGAAATTTGTTGAAGGACACAAAATTACAGCTACATAGGAGGAATAAGCTTTGCTGTTCTATACCACTGTACGATGACTAGAGATATTGCGTGTTCACAACACAAAGAAATGGTACATGTTTGAGATGATGGATACGCTAATGACCCTGATGTGATCACTGTACGTTGTATGTATCAGAACTTCACTATGCCATGTGAATATGTACAATTATTATATGTAAATTAAAAATTAAATTTAAACATTTTTTTAAATGTCTCTAGACTTTTCTACATGTCCCCTGCAGGAAGCTAAACCACCTCAGGGTGAAATGACTACTTTATGGGATTATGCCTGAGCAGAAACATTCCTACAAAAGCATTTATTTATTTATTTAGAGACAGGGTCTCACTCTGTCACCCAGGCTGGAGTGCAGTGCCATGAACTCAGCTCATTGCAGCCTCCGCCTCCTGGGTTCAAGGGATCCTTCCACCACAGCCTCCTGAGTAGTTGGGACTACAGGTGCGTGCCACCATGCCCAGCTAATTTTTTGTATTTTTTGTACAGATGAGGTCTCACCATGTTGCCCAGGCCAGTCTCAAACTCCTGGGCTCAAGCCATCCACCCGCCTTGGCCTACCAAAGTTCTGGGGTTACAGGCATGAGCCACCACTTCCGGCCTGTTTTTCCTTCCTATTTAAAAATATCATATTTTAAATACCATATTAAAAATATCATATTTTAAAAATACCATTTTTAAAAACATGTAATAACTAGTTGATGTATGCTTCACTGTCACATTAACTTCAAAGGCTTGTATACCTTAAACTATTTGAATTAAGTAGGGTTGTTAATTAAATATTATCTCAAATGACTCTATCATGATAATTTACTTTGCTTGAGAAAATATCAATAATATCAGGTGCAGTATCTGTGGTAACCTGTCAATCTCTGATTCTCTATGTGGTTTTTCTCCACTCATTGACCTTCTGAGTGACAAATTTGTGTGAACCCATAGTCAAAAGGAGATCCCTTCAGTTTAATAGTAATGTGTGACTTACAGGGTTCATTTTACTTAAGAACTCACTTTAAAATTTTTTGAAAGAAGATTTTCTGCTCACATGTCAAAGGCTATTCCTAATGAAGGCATATAATTTCAACCAAATAATAATTCAAATCTATAAGGCATCCCTTTCATCGTGTTTTTTTCCTTTAGATTTTCATTAATTTGATGGTAAGCTGTAATTTTCAGTTTCCCTTGATGCTAAAAGTATACCCTGCTTATATAATTAATGATGCTTTTATGCTTCCATCAGCTTCATGAATAGGAAATCATCCATGGGTGTCCTATTTCCTCGTTGTTCCCATATATCCTTTTGTCTGTTATAAAAATAGAGATAAATACCAGCGTCAAAAACGCAAGGAAAAATAGTGGCTGTTTACTTGTAGAAATCTTTTCTTTGCATTGTTGTGAAAGCTAGTTATAGGTCAAGGGAAAAACTACCAAGTTATAAATTGGTCTTCCAATCTGTTTTTGAAGTACAAACAATCTGTGAAATTTCTATTAGGGGCAAGTCAACTATATCACATACACCCACATATCCCAAAATTATAAAGCGTTGTCTTGTTTTCTTTCCTTTCTTCCAGTTTATTACATGGATATGATCACCTAATTGCTGATATATGATTGCTCTGAATCAACACTATAAGCTGATTAAAAAGGTGGCTATGTTAATATGTTTTGATTATTTTCATTCAGTTGTTTACTCGTCAAATTACCCATATTAGTCAAACGGTAGGTTTCAAATCTGATATATTAGAAAGTATGCATGCCTTAAGTAAAATCAGTTATCTAGAAGGTCAGTTTGATAGGAACTGTACACATTTTTTAAAGATATTGCTAGAAATATCAGATATGAATTGAACTTATACCTTTCCAACTAGTTGGTTTGGTGTCAAAAAAATCTTTAGAAATCTTTATGATAGTCATGGAAGCAAAAAAAAAGAGACCTATTTTCATTTTGCTTTTTTACTTTCTTTCATTTATATCAGTAGTCCAACTTATTTTAGGACCTGGGAACACACATTTATATATTTTTTAAAACTGAAGGCAATAACCATTTAGATTATTACATACTGCTTCCAGAAGAAATCTCACATAAAACTATAATGTCAATTTACACCATTTTCAACTACATCCTTCATTAGCACTAGACTACAGACTGGCATTTGCAAAAACAAAAACTACTTATAAAAAAAACCACATTATTGTGGGTTTTTACATGAACATTGTGGTTATCAAAAACCACAGACAAATGATCCCAAATGCAATCTCCCTCAGACTGATCAAAATTTATCTTATTTAAAAATACCAGTGGAGAATCCTTTTGAAAACTATTTTCATAGATGATCACACACTCTTGTAAATGCTTTCTTGTATATTATCTAGAATTCTAGCCGGGCATTATGGTTCATACCTAAAATCCCAGCACTTTGGGAGGTTGAGGTGGGAGGATTGCTTGAGCCCAGAAGTTCAAAACCAGACTGGGAATCATAGCGAGACCCCCATCTCTATCAGAATAAATAAATAAATAAATAAATAGCTGGGTGTGGTGGCCTGTGCCTCTTCACAGGTAGTATGTTTCAAAAAAAATGGTGTGATGGGTGCAGTGACTCATGCTTATAGTTCCAGCTACTCTGGAGGCTAAGGCGAGAGGATCATCTCAGTTCAGGAAGTCGACACAGTAGTGTGCTGTGTTTGCACCACTGCACTCCAGCCTGGGTGACAGAGTGAGATCCTGTCTCAAAAAAACAAAAAAACAAAAACAAAAAATGCTACCCAAGAACTGGAGCCCAGCTGGTATCATTTATAAATTATTGAATACTGATTGTGCTTTATGTACTTGGAATGTATATTATATTCTCCCCGCATCTTTCTCAAGACTTCCCAGTGATCAAGATGTCTGAAAGTCTATTTTGACACTTTCATTTTCTTCGTCTTTTCTGAATCACGTTCCAGGATAAAGTGGGTTTTGGATCAAAATGAAGTTGATTCACTGACTGGATTCATCACATACACTCTGAATGGAATTGTGCAAATTACCTAGTTTATCATAATTTGGACATGTGTAAAATTATGTTAATTATGCAAATCTTATTTTCTTCCTTTCAAACAAATAGATTGCCCTTAATTCATCCATGATTGTTGTGGGAATTAGGAATACTAATTGAAAAGCACCCGCTAAGGTGATTGACCTCATCCAGCCACTGATACAGGAGAAAGTGTAGCTACTACTGTGATGGCCATATGATTTTCCCTACAATTCCGTTTACCCATCAAACTTAAGGGCACAGTGGATCACACCTATAAACCCAGCAATTTGAGGCTGAGGCAGGAGGATTGCTTGTAGCCAAGAGTTCAAAACCAGCCTGGGCAACATAGCAAAACCCTGTCTCTACAAAAAATTTAAAAATTAGCCAGACGAGGTGGTGCGTCTGTAGTCTCAGCTACTTGGGAGGGTGAGGCAGGAGAATTGCTTGAGCCCAAGAGTTTGAGGCTGTGGTGAGCTATAATCACACCACTGCACTCCAGCCTGGGCAATAGACCCTGTCTCTTAATTTTTTTTAATTAAGGAATAATTTCAAATGCAATAATAAGTTGAATGATACTGTCTGCTCTATGCATTTCGATATTTTATCCTATGTTGTAGTGACAGATACAATAACCATAAATATTTCTGGTATAAGAAAATACACATGTCTCAATTTTCTTGAAATTTGACCTAAAAACCTCTGCACTCGCTTCTAAGGAATTTTATACACACACACACACACACACACACACACACACACACATACACACAATGCTTTAAGTTCTAGGATACATGTGCACAATGTGCAGGCTCATTACAGAAGTATACATGTGCCATGCTGGCCCACTGCACCCATCAACCCGTCATTTACATTAGGTATTTCTCCCAATGCTATCCCTCGCCCTGCCCCCACCCCAAGACAGGCCCCAGTGTGTGATGATCCCCAACCTGTGACCAAGTGTTCTCGTTCAATTCCCACCTGTGAGTGAGAACATGTGGTGTTTGGTTTTCTGTCCTTGTGATAGTCTGCTGAGAATGATGGTTTCCAGCTTCAACCATGTGCCTACAAAGGAAATGAACTCATTCTTTTTTATGGCTGCATAGTGTTCCATGGTGTATATGTGCCACATTTTATTAATCCAGTCTATCATTGATGGACATTTGGGTTGGTTCCAAGTCTTTGCTATTGTGAATAGTGCCACAATAAGCATACGTGTGCATGTGTCTTTATAGCAGCATGATTTATAATCCTTTGGGTATATATCCAGTCATGGGATCGCTGGGTCAAATGGTATTTCTAGCTCTAGATCCTTGAGGAATCACCACAATGTCTTCCACAATGGTTGAACTAGTTTACAGCCCCACCAACAGTATAAAATGTTCCTATTTCTCCACATCCTCTCTAGCATCTGTTGTTTCCTGACTTTTTAATGATCGTCATTCTAACTGGGGTGAGATGGTATCTCATTGTGGTTTTCATTTGCATTTCTCTCATGACCAGTGATGATAAGCACTTTTTCATGTGTCTGTTGCCTGCGTAAATGTCTTCTTTTGAGAAGTGTCTGTTCATATCCTTTGCCCACTTTTTGATGGGGTTGTTTGGTTTTTTCTTGTAAATTTAAGTTCTTTGTAGATTCTGGATATTAGCCCTTTGTCAGATGGGTAGATTGCAAAAATTTTCTCCCATTCTATAGGTGCCTGTTCACTCTCATGGTAGCTTATTTTGCTGTGCAGAAGCTACTTAATTTAATTAGATCCCATTTGTCTATTTTGGCTTTTGTTGCCATTGCTTTTGGTATTTTATTCATGAAGTTTTTGCCCATGCCCATGTCCTGAATGGTATTGCCTAGGATTTCTTCTAGGGTTTTTATGGTATTAGGTCTAACATTTAAGTCTTTAATCCATCTTGAATTAATTTTTCTATAAGGTGTAAGGAAAGGATCCAGTTTCAGCTTTGTATATATGACTAGCCAGTTTTCCCAGCTCCATTTATTAAATAGGAAATCCTTTCCCCATTTCTTGTTTTTGTCAGGTTTGTCAAAGATCAGAT
>NW_012101098.1:808522-809287 GCF_000951045.1 Mandrillus leucophaeus
ATGGTACCAGCTCCTCTGTGTACCTCTGGTAGAATTCAGCTGTCAATCTGTCTGGTCCTGGACTTTCTTTGGTTGGTAAGCTATTAATTATTGCCTCAATTTCAGAGCCAGTTATTGGTCTTTTCAGAGATTCAATTTCTTCCTGGTTTAGTCTTGGGAGGGTGTATGTGTCCAGGAATTTATCCATTTCTTCTAGATTTTCTAGTTTATTTGCATTGAGATGTTTATAGTATTCTCTGATGGTAGTTTGTGTTTCTGTGGGATCGGTGGTGATATCCCCTTATTGTTTTTTATTGCCTATGTTTTATTCTTCTCTCTTTTTCTTCTTTATTAGTCTTGCTAGTGGTCTATATATTTCATTGATCTTTTCAAAAAACCAGCTCCTGGATTTGTTGATTTTTTGAAGGGTTTTTTGTGTCTTTATCTCCTTCAGTTCTGCTCTGATCTTAGTCATTTCTTGCCTTCAGCTAGCTTTTGAATTTGTTTGCCTTGCTTCTCTAGTTCTTTTACTTGTGATGTTTGGGTGTCAATTTTATATCTTTCCTGCTTTCTCTTGTGGGCATTTAGTGCTATAAATTTCCCTCTACACAATGCTTTAAATGTGTCCCAGGGATTCTGGTACTTTGTGTCTTTGTTCTCATTGGTTTCGAAGAACATTTTTATTTCTGCTTTCATTTCATTATTTACCCAGTAGTCATTCAGGAGCAGGTTGTTCAGTTTCCATGTAGTTGTGCAGTTTTGAGTGAGTTTCTTAATCCTGAGTTC
>NW_012101098.1:809997-817229 GCF_000951045.1 Mandrillus leucophaeus
TTTTTCTGCTTTCCATTTGATCTTCCTCCATCCCTTTATTTTGAGCCTATGTGTGTCTCTGCACATGAGATGGGTCTCCTGAATAGAGTACACTGATGGGTCTTGATGCTTTATCCAATTTGCCAGTCTGGGTCTTTTAATTGGGGCATTTAGCCCATTTACTTTTAAGGTTAATATTGTTATGTATGTATTTGATCCTGTCATGATGTTAGCTGGTTATTTTGCCCATTAGTTGATGCAATTTCTTCCTAGCATCAATGGCCTTTACAATTTGGCATGTTTTTGCTGTGGTTGGTACCAGTTGTTTCTTTCCATGTTTAGTGCTTCCTTCAGGAGCTCTTGTGAGTCAAGTCTGGTGGTGACAAAATCTTTCGGCATTTGCTTGTCTGTAAAGGATCTTATTTCTCCTTCACTTATGAAGCTTAGTTTGACCGGATATGAAATTCTTGGTTGAAAATTCTTTTCTTTAAGAAAGTTGAATATTGGCCCCCACTCTCTTCTGGCTTGTAGAGTTTCTGCCAAGAAATCTGCTGTTAGTCTGATGGGCTTCCCTTTGTTGGTAACCCGACCTTTCTCTCTGTCTGCCCTTAATATTTTTTCCTTCATTTCAACCTTGGTGAATCTGACAATTATGTGCCTTGGGGCTGCTCTTCTCGAGGAGTATCTTTGTGGTGTTCTCTGTATTTCCTGAATTTGAATGTTGGCCTGCCTTGCTATGTTGGGGAAGTTCTCCTGGATAATATCCTGAAGAGTGTTTTCCAACTTGGTTCCATTCTCCCCGTCACTTTCAGGTACACCAATCAAATGTAGATTTGGTCTTTTCTCATAGTCCCATATTTCTTGGAGGCTTTGTTCATTTCTTTTTACTCTTTTTTCTCTACACTTCTCTTCTCGCTTCATTTCATTCATTTGATCTTCAATCACTGATACCCTTTCTTCCACTTGATCAAATCAGCTATTGAAGCTTGTGCATGCATCACGTAGTTCTCGTGCCATGGTTTTCAGCTCCATCAGGTCATTTAAGGTCTTCTCTACATTGTTTATTCTAGTTAGCCATTCGTCTAATCTTTTTTCAAGGTTTCTAGCTTCCTTGCGATGGGTTCAAACATCCTTCTTTAGGTCAGAGAAGTTTGTTATTACTGACCTTCTGAAGCCTACTTCTGTCACCTCGTCAAAGTCATTCTCCATCCAGCATTGTTCCATTGCTGGTGAGGAGCTGTGATCCTTTGGAGGAGAAAAGGCTGTCTGGATTTTAGAATTTTCAGCTTTTCTGCTCTGGTTTCTCCCCATGTTTGTGGTTTTATCTACCTTTGGTCTTTGATGTTGGTGACCTGCAGATGGGGTTTTGGTGTGGATGCCCTTTTGTTGATATTGATACTATTCCTTTCTTTTTGTTAGTTTTCATTCTAACAGGTCCCTCAGTTGCAGGTCTGTTGGAGTTTGCTGGAGGTCCACTCCAGACCCTGTTTGCCTGGGTATCACCAGCAGAGGCTGCAGAAGAGCAAATATTGCAGAATAGCAAATATTGCTGCCTGATCCTTTCTCTGGAAGCTTCGCCCCAGAGGGCCACCTGCCTGTATGAGGTGTTAGTTGGCCCCTACTGGGAGGTGACTCCCAGTTAGGCTATATGGGGGTCAGGGACCCACTTGAGGAGGCAGTCTGTCCGTTCTCAGAGCTCAAACACCTTGCTGGGAGAACCACTGCTCTCTTCAGAGCTTTCAGACAGGGATGTTTAAGTCTGCAGAAGTTTCTGCTGCCTTTTGTTCAGCTATGCCCTGCCCACAGAGGTGGAATGTGCAGAGGCAACAGGCCTTGCTGAGCTGCGGTGGGCTCTGCCCAGTTTGAGCTTCCCTGGTCACTTTGTTCACCTACTCATGCCCAGCAATGGTGGAAGCCCCTCCCCCAGCCAGACTGCTGTGCTAGCAGTGAGCAAGGCTCTGTGGGCATGGGACCTGCTGAGCCAGGTGCGGGATATAATCTCCTGGTTTGCTGTTTGCTAAGATCACTGGAAAAGTACAGTATTTGGACAAGGGTGTCCCAAATTTCCTGGTGCAATCTGTCATGGCTTCCCTTGGCTAGGAAAGGAAAATCCTCCAACCCCTTGTGCTTCCTGGGTGAGGTGATGCCCCGCCCTGCTTTGGCTTGCCTTCCATGGGCTGCACCACTGTCCAACCAGTCCCAATGAGATGAACCAGGTACCTCAGTTGGAAATGCAGAAATCACCCATTTTCTTCTTTGATCATGCTGGGAGCTGCAGACCAGAGCTGTTCCTATTCAGCCATCTTGGAATGGAAGAAAGATTCTGATATTTTTAAAGCATGAAAAGGGCAAACAAAATGCATATATAAGATACAATATATGAAGAAAGAAAGAAGAAGAAACATTATTCTCTCTGTTAGTATTATTTTAGGAGGAAATTCTATGCAGATACTTATTTGTAAGGCAAGGTTTTGTGACAAGAGGAATTGTATTTATACAATGTACAATTTACACAAGTAAAAATGGACAATTGTACAACTTCCACAATTCCATTCAACCTATGTATGACAACTAGAGGAATTATTGAGAATGATAAATGTTATGGTGTGGAGTGAAAACTCTGAAGATTATGTGCCTAAAATATTACCTGGTTTAATGTTTAAAACTTCTATAAATGCTGTAAATATTTATACATTTTATAAATTTTATAAATTATAGTTTATAAGGCTAAAAGCTTATGGCAGAAATAAAGTTTGGGTACCTGCTGTGAGTTGGACTGTGTGATTTCTTTCTTTTTCTTCCTGCAAAAATGATCACCACCAAAACTGTACATGTAAATGTCCTGCAATTTAGTCATTAGAATTTGCTTTGCATTTCATTTTAGTATCTCAAATATAATCTGTAGTGTCATAAAATATGTAAGATTTCAGCCCCCCCCGTTTGCTATTTTAATTATAAAATAATATTTGGGAATTGGCTTATATATGTGGTCTAATGAACAATTTGGACTATGAGTAAACTTTTTGATTTTTAAGTTTACCTTGCACTTTATTTGTTCGAAATTCTGGAATATGCTGTGAGACTCTTCTTCCAGGGTTGAGTCCCAAAGTTCCTTGACAGGTGCAGGCTCTCAATGAAGCCAGCATTAAGCTACTTCCAGGGAACTGCCTGGTCCACTTCCCAAGCTGCTTGGTTCTAACATGGTCGAGGCCATGTGTGCCATGACCTGTACCTACACAATGATTTCTCACACCTGCCTCTCTGATCACCTAAGTCAGCTCTGCTTTCATATCTCACACAAGTGCATTTAAGTCAAAGAACTTAAGTTTGACAGCTGGCTGGAAGATTAGCTAAAATGTAATTTTAGGTTTCTGAGTTGTTCAGTCAGGAAGAAAAGTAGAAGGCGATCATTAGAAACTTTTAGAGATGAATACATGTTCAAAGAGGCAACTCACGTTTCCAACCACAGGTGGAGGTACCTTTTGCACCCCATGTTAACATGTCCATCACTGAAGAAGCCAGAAGAAGTTCATGGAAAGTCTCAGTAGTAGCTCAGACTAGGGTTTCATGCCATGCTCACTTGACAGCTGCTATTCAGACACATTCTCTATCTCTTCTCAGAAACAAATCATTACAAATGCTGCAGTCTGGCATATAGATATGGTGGTAGCAAATGTCTGTGTTTCATTTTCCTTCCCATTTATTTATTCTCTATCTCAATAAACAACAATCCCTACAAGCAGTTGACTTTCACATAACAGTGTCAGCAATATATCTTTACCATCTTGGCAGCATTCAGCCTTTGTGTGTCCACACAAGTCTTAGAGGTATTTTTGCTACCTCACTATCTCACAATTCTTTACCCTAGCCTGCTACATTGATGCTGATGAAGCCCGAATCTTAGGATGTAGCAATATTTGAGATACATGTGTAAGACTGACGCTTGCCATAGAATGGATGATAAAACCTATGTCTTGGTTTGCTAGGGCTGTCATATCAAAATACCACAGACTGGGTAAATTTTAAAAAACTGGAAATTTGCTTTTTCACAGTTCTGGAGTCTGGAAATCCAAGATCAAGGTATGGGCAACACTGTTTCCTCTTAAGTCCTCTCTCCTGGACTTGTAGACACTGTCTTCTCCCTGTGTTCTCACATGGTTGTCCCTCTGTATTTGTTTGTGTTCTAATCTCCTCTTTTTATAAGGACACCAGTCCTATTGGATTAGGGCACATCCTAAAGATCTCGTTTAAGCTTAATTATCTCTTTAAAGGCCCTATATTTAAATACAGTCCCCTTGTGGATAAGGGCTTCAATGTATGAATTTTAGGGAGACCTAAATCAGCCCATAACAGTGCATGATAGATCAGTATTTTAAACCCTCTGTGAAATATCTAGTTATTCACAACCATACAGCATACCTTTCATTTCACCTGTAAGTAAAAATGAACGGAAATACATATTCATACTCTATGTGCTGGCTAGCTTTGCATGGTGCCCAGTGGGAGAAAGGTGCACCATTTGTTTTGTTTACAGAACAAACACCTCTTTTCTTGTAAGCTTTGTCACCCAGCAGATTAACTGTTGCGTGAAGTGCACATAACAGGTCATGGTTCTGATAGGATTAATGGAAAGCCCCACTAGGATCATTATAATGAAATCTCTCATGTATGAAGGGAAAGATCATGCCATTTTTGCAAAGTCTTCTCAGTTTGGATAAGAGCTGCCTGCTTTTTACAGGGTCCTGGAAGAAATTGTTCAGCTCACCATCAGAGTCATGTGGTCATGCATCTTGAGGTACACATCAGAAATTAAGTGTTTCCCATTCCAATGAACAAGTGAGCCCACGGACACTCCATTATGAAGGGGAAGTAGCTGTACGAAGTAGGGATCAGACAGCTCTAGTAGATATAAGTTGTTTGAGCAAAATGTTCATGTCTACCAATGTGCCTTCTCTTGCATGTGGCCTCTTCTTGGCCCTATGGAAAGATATCAGTGATCATGTGCTTCTCCAGAGAAACAGAACTAATAGGAGATAGATAATTGGATATATGAATAAATGAATAGCTAGCTAGGTGAATCGATGGATGGATGACAGATAGGTGAATAGATGGATAGATGGATGGATGAATGATAGATGAACGAATGAATGGACGGAAAAATAGATGAATAAATAGGCAGACAGATAGATAGATGATGAATAGATAGATAGATACCAAGATAGATAGGATGTGTTATAATAAGTGTCCCACATGGTTATAGAGGCTTAGAAGTCCCACAACCTGCTGACTGCAAACTGAGAACCAGAAAAGCCTGTAATGTAATTCAGTCCAAGTCTGAAGACTTGAGAACAAGGGGTGATGATGTCTAAAATCAGGAGAAAACGGATATTCTAGCTTAGAAACAGAGACTGCATTCACCCTTCCTCTGCTGTTTTGCTCTAGTTGGACACTCAACAAACTGGATGATGCCTGCTGATACTGGTGAGGGTGGATCTTCTTCACCCAGTGAATCAGTCTGCTCTCACGCTGCTGTAAGGACATAATCAAAAGTCGGTAATTTATAAAGGAAAGAGGTTTAATTAACTCACAGTTCGACATAACTGGCAAGGCCTTACAATCATGGTGGAAGGCAAACAAGGAGCAAAGTCATGTCTTACGTGGCAGCAGAAAAGAGAGTGTGTGTAAAGGAACACCGTTTTATAAAACCATCTGATCTCATGAGACTTATTCCCTATCACAGGAACAGCATGGGAAAGACCCACGCCTCATGATTCAATTACCTCCCACCACAACACTTGGAAATTATGGGAGCTACGATTCAAGATGAGATTTGGGTGGGAACACAGTGAAACCATATCACCCAGTCTACTTATTCTAACACTAATCTCTTCCAGAAACACTCTCAGAGACACACTCACAAATATTGTTTTACCCGCTCTCTGAGCATCCCTTAGGTCAGTCAAGCCGACACATGCAATTAACCATCACATCAGGTAACAAAGAAAAGACATATTCGCACCAGGTTTAGATAGAAAGACATGCTCTACAAGTCATGCTTAAATTATTAGGACAATTTTATTGCTCCAAAGCAATGAGACATGAGGAGAGAAAACGATGCTTATTACAGTGTAGCAACAGAATGGATGCTCAGAAGCACAACTGGGTGTTTACTGGACCAAATAAAAACCCAACTGCAACCAGAGAAAAATCACAGATCACATACATAGAAGTAATAATTAGACCAATACCTGGGTTCCCATCAGTAACATGAAGAAGCCATAAAATCCAAATGATGAGGGATTGTCTATCAATATAAATTTCAGAAATTTTAAAGAATATGCTTCAAAATGATGTACCAATAAGTGCATGTTTAAACAAACAAGTCCCAGGGCAGTGTATCCATCATCAAAATTTTATGAGTGGGAGAAATGAAAGACAGTAAAATGAAAACAGTACAATATATGTACTCAGAAAGAAGGAAAGACAGGTAGATAGACGATAGACAGATTAGATAGATAGATAGATAGATAGATAGATAGATAGATAGATAGATAGATAATCTATTACGGGGTACCAAAATGCAGAGTTCAAAAGTGGGTAAAAAATATGTGTGAATGTAATAAACTTAATATCCACAGATTATGGTGTTCTGCGATATTGAAGTCTATCTTCTAAAACATGTATGATTCAGAAACATCCTCTCCCATCCCCTTTACCTTTGCATTTATTGGTTCATTTGACCATCATTTTGTACACAGACCAATGCTGGAGTTCCTGTCATTGAAATGTCTTTCTGACAATTATGAATTAGGGTAGAACCTTTGGATAACCGTATGTTCCAGGTGCCTGGGCCAATTCTGGTATATTCCTCTTGTTCCAGCATAAGAGTTAATAGTTATTTCTCTCCCACAGGTGTTCTGGTATGTGTAATACATTATAAATTCATTCTGTAGAAAAACCAAAGGATTAACTTTTCAATTCCAAATAGTTGAAATCAAATGCCTTCACTTTATCTGGGACCCATTAAAAACTCGATTAGAGTTTCAGATAAAAACTGTTAGGCCGGCCAGGAACAGTGGCTCATGCCTGTAGTTCCAGCACTTTGGGAGGCCAAAGTGGGAGAACTGCTTGAGGCCGGGAGTTTGAGACCAGCTTGGACAACTGCATTAGTCCATTCTCATGCTGCTAATAAAGACATATCCGAGACTGGGTAACGTACAAAGGAAAGAGGTTTAATTGACTCTCAGTTCCAC
>NW_012101098.1:817279-817794 GCF_000951045.1 Mandrillus leucophaeus
ATCTCTGTTTTGGTACCAGTACCATGCTGTTTTGGTTACTGTAGCCTTGTAGTATAGTTTGAAGCCAGGTAGTGTGATGCATCCAGCTTTGTTCTTTTTGCTTAGGATTGGCTTGGCAATGTGGGCTCTCTTTTGGTTACATATGAACTTTAAAGTAGTTTTTTCCAATTCTGTGAATACAGTCATTGGTAGCTTGATGGTGATGGCATTGAATCTATAAATTACCTTGGGCAGTGTGGCCATTTTCATGATATTGATTCTTCCTATCCATGAGCATGGAATGTTTTTCCATTTGTTTGTGTCTTCTTTCATTTTGTTGAGCAGTGGTTTGTAGTTCTCCTTAAAGAGGTCCTTCACATCCTTTGTAAGTTGGATTCCCAGGTATTTTATTCTCTTCGTAGCAATTGTGAATGGGAGTTCACTCATGAGAATGCTTGTGATTTTTGCCCATTGACTTTGTATACTGAGACTTTGCTGAAGTTGCTTATCAGCTTAAGGAGATTTTGGGCTGAGAC
>NW_012101098.1:817844-832766 GCF_000951045.1 Mandrillus leucophaeus
ATAAAATCCAAATGATGAGGGATTGTCTATCAATATAAATTTCAGAAATTTTAAAGAATATGCTTCAAAATGATGTACCAATAAGTGCATGTTTAAACAAACAAGTCCCAGGGCAGTGTATCCATCATCAAAATTTTATGAGTGGGAGAAATGAAAGACAGTAAAATGAAAACAGTACAATATATGTACTCAGAAAGGAGGAAAGACAGGTAGATAGACGATAGACAGATTAGATAGATAGATAGATAGATAGATAGATAGATAGATAGATAGATAGATAGATAGATAATCTATTACGGGGTACCAAAATGCAGAGTTCAAAAGTGGGTAAAAAATATGTGTGAATGTAATAAACTTAATATCCACAGATTATGGTGTTCTGCGATATTGAAGTCTATCTTCTAAAACATGTATGATTCAGAAACATCCTCTCCCATCCCCTTTACCTTTGCATTTATTGGTTCATTTGACCATCATTTTGTACACAGACCAATGCTGGAGTTCCTGTCATTGAAATGTCTTTCTGACAATTATGAATTAGGGTAGAACCTTTGGATAACCGTATGTTCCAGGTGCCTGGGCCAATTCTGGTATATTCCTCTTGTTCCAGCATAAGAGTTAATAGTTATTTCTCTCCCACAGGTGTTCTGGTATGTGTAATACATTATAAATTCATTCTGTAGAAAAACCAAAGGATTAACTTTTCAATTCCAAATAGTTGAAATCAAATGCCTTCACTTTATCTGGGACCCATTAAAAACTCGATTAGAGTTTCAGATAAAAACTGTTAGGCCGGCCAGGAACAGTGGCTCATGCCTGTAGTTCCAGCACTTTGGGAGGCCAAAGTGGGAGAACTGCTTGAGGCCGGGAGTTTGAGACCAGCTTGGACAACTGCATTAGTCCATTCTCATGCTGCTAATAAAGACATATCCGAGACTGGGTAACGTACAAAGGAAAGAGGTTTAATTGACTCTCAGTTCCACATGGCTGAGGAGGCCTCAGGAAACTTACAATCATGGTGTAAGGGAAAGCAAACACGTACTTCTTCACATGGCGGCAGCAAAAAGAAGTCCAGAGCAAAAGGGGGAAAAGCCCCTTATAAAACCATCAGATCTTGTGAGAACTCACTATCACAAGAAGAATATGAGGGTAACAGCCCCTGTGATTAAATTACTTCCCACTGGATCCCTCCTAGGACACAGGATTATGGAAACTACAATTCAAGATGAGATTTGGGTGGGGACACAGCCAAACCATATCAGCAACAAAGCAAGACCCCTTCTCTACAAAAATACAAAAATTAGCTGGGTGTGGTGGTGCATGTCTGTAGTCTGAGCTATTCAGGAGGAAGCTGAGGTGGAAGAATCACTTGATCCCAGGAGGCAGAGGTTGCAGTGAGCCGAGATCACACCACTGCACTCCAGCCCGGGCGACAGAGCAAGATCCTCTCTCAAAAACTAAAAAAATTAAAACATCTACTAGGCAGACTACACCCCCTCTTAATGTTGCCTGTATGTCACGCACACACACACACACACACACACAGACACACACACACATGCGCGCACACACACACATATTTTTTCTCCCACCAAAGACTCTCACCATTATCAGTACTGAATAAAGAAATAGACTATAAAGAAGAGGCCCTTCATCATTTGATTGTACTAATATAAGCCTATCTTTTGACCAAAAACTAGCTGTCATCCCCTAGACAAAAGAATCTTAGTTGTTTGAGTTGGACTGCAAACTATCTCCAAGTTCCATACGTCCTTTTCAGTGTAAGAAACTCATCATTATCTTCCCTTCACAAATTGAGATAATATATTCCAAATATTTTTAAGGAAGGAAAGTGTTTTTAGTTTTTTTACCTTTTTTGTTAGAGGGAAACTGAGTCAAAATAGGAGGCAGCAATGTGAAATGATTTGTCTGAAAGAGGGTTTAATAAAACATGCTGCATTAGTAACAGCAATAGCTGTGAAAGCCTTTCTGAGTAATTCTTGACAATTTAATACCACAAAGTCCAGCTCCTCTTTCTTTGCTGTAGGGCTTTTTAAAGTCAGACATGAATCAGAGGCCTAGAAGCAATGATACCAATTAGTGAAGTCCTGTGACATGTTTTATTATTCTGCTTGGAAAAGAAAAGGGACCCTGGAAATAGAAATTGGTGAGGGGAACATTCAGCAGTGCTCAGCTAGTATTACTCACTGGATTATGCACATAATTTTCTTTATAGGTTTTACATAATAGCCTCGTTTTGAGCAAAATGATGAACTGACCAGCAAAAATGTTAACCACCCAAAAAAAGAAAAAAGAAAAAGAAAGCTGAACACAGTATTAACGGCAACAACTTGAATTAATTTCTGAGTTTGAGGTTGTAACCTTGTAGCTCTCAGACAACGTTGCTAGTTGGCGCAGGGTTTATAGTCTGGGATTAATTTATAATATATCAAAGCTGCATGAGTCTCTATTGATATATAGAACTGGTGCCCACGGGTTCTGCCCACTTTTACCAGACTCAGTGTCCTTAGAAGAGCAATTTATGTGTGCTTAATTAACTTTATAGGAAAAGCCTCGATTTTTTTTTCCTACTCAATATATTCTTATAATTAGACACTACTACAATTTATTTTTCCCCTCTAAAGTAATCGTTTTTTTTAAAGCCAGATAATAAAATCTGAATACAATTTGTGGTTGCGGAATCTAAAAAAGCAACACTCCCCCTTTTAAAATTATGCATTAGTTTCGTTTACAATAAAGGGCTCTAAACATTGTAAACTCATTTCTAGAATGTTTGCCCATTTGTTGGAAATTTATTGGATAATATATTCCGTTTTGCAGGATACAAAGATAATTTTCCCTTTAACTCACAACTATTTATTCTCAGATCTCTATTTTGGTTTTACATAGATTTGTTTTAAGTTAAAAATTCATTCAGTTAAAGCAATGACAGCATCTTATTTTTAGCAGAAAGAATAACATTTATCCAAAAAATTTTATAAAATATAAAAATAACATTTATTTAATGGAGTGAAGAATCTTTTTTATATTTTAAGATATATCTTAAGTGCCAAATTTCTTGGAATCTGAAAAAATTTAGTATTTGTACATTAAAATCACATTATGTAAAAATTTTATGTCTAACAAAACCACTTAATCACTCTTTCACGCTAAATAACATATAGAAGGATTTTTAATCTCGCAAGTATGTGATAAAATAAGGGTGCCTATCCTGTAAACGAACTAAGATGAGTTATTTTGACTCCAAGGAAATTAGGTGCTTTCAAACAAATCTAATTATTTGTTGGAGATAAATGAACATGACACTAGAAAAAAAAAGTTCAATTTTCTGATCTCCCTTGTCATTTTGTGTCATGTGTTTAATGAGAAGAGCTGATAGATGTCAAATTTCCTGGATGCTTGTAAGACTGAATATTACAGTGATATTTTTTAACTTAAAGTATTCTAGGAAATGAATTCAGGTCACAAAGATTCTATTGTATTTGCCATTTGTAGTAACAGAGGCCGATACTATATGTGAATTGAAATTCTGCTCATTTTGTTAACCTGCATAGGCAATAATAATAATTGTTGTTTATATATAATACAATTAATAATATAATTGTTATACAAATATATAATTGTATTATATAAATATATATTATGTAGCTGTCTCTTATACACATCTTATATACATAATAATATAACAATACTATATACATGCACATGATGATGATAATTATTATAGCAACAGCAAATATTTCTAGAGCATTTATCTTATACCAGTCTACTCAAAATGCGCTATATGAATTAGCACTTTTAATCTTCACTAAAAATGTATAAGGTGAAGGAAAGTATAGTTCCAACTTAAAGATAAGAAAACCTAGACACAGAGAGGTAGATAAACAGATGGAGATACAGACCTTTATCATGTAGAGAGATTTGATATCATAATTGAATTCCTTTTCATGGTTAATAAGCAGTTGCTATGTCATGATTTACATCCATACATCCATGAAAAATGCAAGTAATTATCATTTTCTCTTTGACCAAGAAGAAAATTCCTGCAGTTGAGTTGTTCAATCAGCATACTGTATTGATTGAACTGCAGAAAGAATAGCACAGTCATGCTATCGTAAGATTATCTTGTGGGTGTAACTTTTTCACCTGCATCTCACTTTATCATTAATTGCCTAAAATGCAGCCACTGTAAGCATTCATTTCATTATGTTTCTCAAATCAGAAGAACATCCACTTATGAGAATTGTGCAAACAGAGTACAAAGATCACAAAACGATGTGATCTGCGTGGCTATTTGAAGACCCTACTGGTGCCATTTTTGTGAATGATGGCTTTCCCAACTTATTCCTTGATTAACTTTTGGTTTAACAGTTTGACATAACCTATTTGTTGTAGCCATAACTTGGTACATGATTAAATGTGAATTTTTAATTTGGTAGTTATGGTAGAAATGGTGTTAAGATATTGAAATACAATGTCAATGCAAGTCAGAAACTTAGTCAACCTGCAATCTATTTCTTATCCCCTAATTTTACAGAGCATGTTCATTCCTTCTTCATGCTATTCCCAATCAACTACATGCTATGTAAAGGAAAGTCTTTCTTTCTAAGAAAGAAGCAAATACCCGTTTTCATTGTTTACAGGCTTCTGTGAACTGTTTCTAATTTGGACATTAGACTTTGCAATGGAGAAATGATAGAAAACAAATAATTTTGAAGATGGGTTGACCAAAAAGAGGAATAAAATAGATTCAAATTTTAGTCTGCTCTTAGGCAGGAACAACCAATCAAGAGATATGACTGTGCCCATATTATGCTGTAGCATAATATTGATATAATTGTGGCTTGGCTTTTAATGGTAAAAGGGGACAGACACAAAAGCAATATGGCTATTAAGAGACTTGGATAGTAGGTGGGGCAAACAAGGAAAAAAATATAGATTCAATGCAGGCCAGTGTCCATCTAGCCACTATAGCCAAGATGGCACGCAGCACATGAGAAAGGAAATCCCAGCCCTCATACCAGGCATAGAAGTTGAGGCAGAAGAAGAAAACATGAAAAGGAATCTCTGGAAGCTGCCCCCTGCTTCCAAGGCAGAAACAACAACAGCACAATATGGTTGATTTCACAATGAGAATGAATCAATTTGTTGCTTGAGTTTTAACCATACTTCCTCATGTAGGTAGCTGACTAAAAATATGCTTGATTTTCTCCAAAACTAAACAAGTATTTGGCAAGGATGAATTGAAAGATAGATAGATTCGATAGATAGCTAGATAGACAGATGAGATAGATAGATGAGATCGGTGGATAGACTGATAGAATAGATAGATTAGATAGATAGATGAGTTAGAGAGAGAGAGAGAGAGAGAGAGTGATGAGGCAGATTAGACAGATGAGATAGAGAGACAGACTACAGACAGGTAGGTAGATAGATGCATTGACAGATAAATAGATAGATGGATGACAGATAGATAGATAGATGGATGATAGATGGGTATATAGATGATAGATGATGGATGGGTGATAGATAGATAGCTAGATAGATAGATAGATAGATAGATACATAGATACATAGATACATAGATAGATGATAGATAGATAGACACATACATACATAGATATGATGGATGAATGGATAGATAGAGAGCATAGATGGATGCATGGATAGGCAGACTGATGATAGGTAGATGATAGATATGATTGACAGATACGATAGGTGAATAAATAAATAGATAGGATGGAGGGATACATAGTTTGATTTATATGTGTACTTATACATCATATGAAATGAATGTCTCCAACAAAGAATTATTTATCTTTTCATAGTTCATTTAACAAAAAAGCCAATGATTACGGTACAGGTTGAAAAGTTGGTTTGTGGCTAAAACAACCTAAATATTAATCTAATACCACTCAGGTGGTTTATCTCTGTAAAAAAGTCCTAACTCAAGAAAGATGCAGAGAACCCATGGTCCAATGATCAACCACAGAGAAAGAGGGCTTTTATATTCAAATTAGATAGATGGATAGATAGATAGATAGACAGATAGATAGATATGGTGGCTCACGCCAGTAATCCCAGCATTTTGGGAGGCCGAGAAGGGCCGATCACCTGAGGTCAGGAGTTCGAGGCCATCCTGGTCAACATGGTGAAATCCTGTCCCTACTAAAAATATGAAAAGTAGCCAGGTGTGGTGGCGGGCGGGTGCCTGTAATCCCAGCTACTCGGGAGGCTGAGGCACGAGAATTGCTTGAACCCAAGGGGGAGGTTGCAGTAAGCTGAGATCGTGCCACTGCACTCCAGCCTGAGCAACAGAGTGAGACTGTGTCTCAAAAAAAAAAAAAAAAAAAAAAAACCTATATACATGGATAGATAGAAAGATGATAGATTTTTAAATAAACATAATGTAGCTTAAAATTTGACTTTTCATTAATCCATAAAACTCTGTTACGCGTTTTTTTAAAGAAGGGTATTTGCCAAAAACTTTCTACATATTGAGATGTTTAACAAAAACTTTCATATTGTGATATGACATATGAAAAAGTAGGATGAATATTGATAACTCTTTAGAGAGGGTCACCTGAGCTCCAGGTGCTGCTCAGCAGCTAGGGGAAAAACAAAACAATCATGATAAGATGGGTGACCTCAACTGTCATAATCGGATGAGCATCAACACCAAAAACAAAGTGAGATACAAAAACGTCCCCTATTCAAATAATTCAGATGATGAATTTGGAATCACTCTGTCCTAGATCTTAGGAAAATTATGTTTATATGTATCCTTCATCAGAGATGCTACAGATAGAATAATTTCATAACCTTCAGGTCAAACATTTTTATTCACTGAAATAAGTGAAAAGAACTTATTAGTGGCATTTTAATTTTAATTTTGCTTAATTTTCTCATACATATAAATGAATTAACTCTAGATAATTACATAAAATATGAATGTGTATGATGACGGAAATTAAAATGAAGCACTTGTCAGAGTTTAAAAGTCATAGAATTACACTTAAATGAAATTGCCCTCTAGAGGTTTTTTGTTGTTCTTCACAAGTAGTAATGATTGCCTATCACTAAGATGTTGAATTTATCTAATATAATACACAACTTCATTTATAATTAAAAACTTATTGCTTGTTTATCAGAGAGGTTCAAATTATAAATTAAGTTTAGTTTTGAAACTGGTTACATTGTAGGCCCAGTGTGCTGTTTGAAGTTCTCTCTGACCCATGGCCTTGACTAGAGGAACATCACTTATCTTTCAAATCGGATTGAATTTTAAACTCTGTCTAGAAAGCTTTTAATTTTATATTTATATTTGGTTAATGTTTCCATGATAGAAAGTATCTAAATAGATATATGTCTATACCTGTAGCATACATAGATAGATATATTATATATATAGGAATTGGTATAGGAGCTGTATAGTATAAATAGTGTTATTTTTTCATATGTTAGTGAGAATTTGATATATGTATATTATATGCTTTTATCAATTTTTAAGATATATACAAGGAAACTTGGAGAAATAAGGTATTAAGGTGAAACAGAAGTTATTGAGAGGTTTTTGTTTGTTTAAAACATACCTGTTCAATATTTTGGAGTTTCTTTAGTATTTATTTCTTCATTGAAATAATTCTCCTCACATATTGCCATAAATGAATAAATGTCAATTTATTGATTCAACGAGTTTAATTCACATAATGTTAAAACTGATTTTAGGATTAATGACCATTTAAGAGCATATTTCCAGGAATTAGAAGTGAAAGGTACAATGCAAGGTTTCTATGATAACAGTTATTAAAAAAAAACAAGTTAAATTTTTAAAATAGTATGACAGTAACCCTAAGTTGATTCCCAAACTATCATAATACCTTTAGCAAAACTAGAGGGGGACAAAAATAAATGTCTTTTCCCGTTCTGTAAGACTAAAAGAAGAAATTAAAATACGATTTGTTATATCATAAAATATTATTCTACTTCGATCCAATTCTCATCTCTTAATAGATTTTTGGTATTTTATACTTCCTATTAACAAAAGTAAATTTCCAGCTGCCCAAACAACTTATTCTGAGTGGTTTTCTTTTATCAAACACACAAACATTATTTTATTCTTAAGAAACAAAGGACTTATTCAAAAATTTGTTAGTGTAATAATTATACTTTAAATACGAATATGTATTACAGAAAATAAGTAATTATTACATACTGGTAACTAACAACTTGGCCAATTAAATAAAATTTAATTATTGATAATTCTTAAATTATTAAAGAAGTATGTATTTAACTATATTTATGTTGCATCAAGGAGGCACTATTATTAATTGTAATACAACTTAACACAGAAGAATATTTTTTCACAAAGCACCTTGTTGCCACGGAATAAAACACACATAAACACCACAATGTGGATGTACTGTACTTATTGATTGTGTTCTTAATGCTTATTGTGTTCTTAATGCTTATTGATTGTGTTCTGAATGCTATGTGTTTTGTCGAATTCTTCGTTCACCATTTTGAACAGAAATTTGAATTAATAAGTGTACCAGTGCTTGTTTTAGATTATTTAGATTTTATTTTTTTTCCTTTTTTTAGGGGACAGGGCCTCACTCTGTCACCCAGGCTGGAGTGCAGTGGCGTAATCTCGGCTCACTGCAACCTCCGCTTCCCAGGTTCAAGCAATTCTCCTGCCTCAGCCTCCTGAGTGGCTGGGATTACAGGCACGTGCCACCGTGCCCGGCTAATTTTTTTTTTTTTTTTTAATTTTTAGTAGAGACGGGGTTTCTCCATATTGGCCAGGCTGGTCTCGAACTCCTGACCTCAGGTGATCCACCCACCTCTGCCTCCCAAAGTGCTGGGATTACAACCGTGAGCCACAGTGCCCAGCCTAGTTTTTAAATTTTGAACAAACAAAAATAACAGTATTTTATGGAATTCAAAACAGTAAGTATGCCAGTATTTGTTATCAAAGTTATTTGATTTTGGAAGTTGAACTGTAATTCGAATTAATAAGTTAAACAGTGTTATTTGATATTAGAACCCACAGGTAAACTATTGTCATTTGAAAATTTGAAAAAGTGAATTACTGTTATTTTGAATTTAAATTAATAATTGACAAAGTACCTATTAACAGAGATATGTGAGCACTGAAATTTGGTGTGAGATATGAGCTAATAAGTATAGAAATGTTATTTGGAATTGGGATTAATATATATACCAGATCTTGCTACGGTCTTATTTTGTGGTGTTCATTTTACTTCAGAATTCAAATAGTACATATAGTACTGTTATTTGGAAATTGGAATTGGATTCAACTTGAATTTAAATCAGTATGTACATCAGTGTGATTGAGGATTTGAGTCAGTAAGTGCACAATTGTGAGTTATCTGCTTTATTTGGATTATGAAATTTAAAAGTATATTTGAGTTAATAATTAATCAACGTTATTTCCATTTGGAACTAATAAAAAGTGTGCTTACTGGAACTTATTGGTGTTATTGGGATTTGAAAATTTCCATTGGAAATTCCAGAGTGTTAATTTGAAATTTTAAATATATCTTATAATTGAATAAATATATTAGTGTTACTTATAATTAACGTGAATAGGTACACCAGGATTGTGAATTGGGGTTATTGGACTTTGAGATATAAATTAAAATTTCAAGTAAAGGCATATGTGTTATTTAGAATTTTAAATAAAACATACAACAGGTAGTGCTTGCTACGAAATTTATTTGGATTTTAAAATTGTCTTTGAAATTGGAACTTATAAGTAAACAAATGGTATCTCGAATATGAGCTAATAACTGTATCAATGTATTTTGTTTTGTCTTTTAATCTTTCACTTTAGGGAATTTAGAGTTTGAATAAATAAATATAGCATACTTATATATAATTTTAACTAATCAGTATTACATTTTCACAAACATGTTTTATCAGAATCAATTATTTCAGTACGTCTCTGTTATTTTGAATTCGATCTAACGTGTAAGCCAGTGCTATTTGGAATTTGAATAGATAAGTGGAATAATGCTAGTTATTGAGGAAATGTGTATATACTGCAATTTTAATTGAAATTTGACTGATAATTACACTAGTGTTATTTGTGCACTGAGTCTAAAAAGTTTACCTGTCCTTATTAATGGATGTTTTTAGATTTGGGGATTTTAAGTGGATTTTGAGTTGTTAAGACTACCAGTGTTATAAAAATTTCAACCACAAAGTGCATCAGTACCTGTTCAAAGACTTTAGAAATTTAGAATTTTACATGAAAATTAAACTAATAATTAGAATATATACGAATAAGTACATAAGTGATATTCTAAATACGAGTTTTAACAAAATCACCTCTGCCGTTATCCACATTTTAAATTTGAAATGTTTAATTGAAATTTGAGCTGGTAATTCCACGAGGAATATTTGGAATTAGAGTAAGTTTACCATTCGTTAAAACACTGTTAGTTGGATTTTGAATAGTGAATTGAAACTCAAATTAATAAGACCTACAATTTCATGAAAAATTTGAGTCAATAATTATTCCATGCTTGGAATCAGAGTTATTCGAATATTGAAACTGGAATTGAAATATGAACTACGTAAGCACACCAATGTTAACTAGAATTTTCACCTAAAATTTCACCCATGTTTGTAGTCTGATCCATTTACACTTTGAATTTGAAATGAAATTACAATGAATAACTGCATCTGAGTTTGGTATCAAAGTTACTTACTTATCAGCAAGAGACCTGATAAAGACATCAGTGTTATTTAAAATTAAAGTAATAAGTACATCAAAGTATGCTATTAGTTTTATTTGCATTTTGGAATTTGAATTAGGATATAAGTTAATAAGGAATCAATCTCATTCCGAATTTGAACTTCTAGGAATGCTATGGCTTATTAGAATGTGCATGTGTTTGCATGTGTTATTTAAAATTTGAACTAATAATGACCTCCGTACTTGTTATGAAGATATCAGATACTGGAATTGGAATATGGAATATTAAGTATATTCATGTCATTTGGAATTTTGACAGAAGGTCACCAGTGGTTTTGAATTTTTACCGTGGTTGAATTTTGGTATATTAGTCAAAATTTGAACTCATAATTCCAACAGTATTGTTGGCAATTCCTATCAATAAGTGCATCAGATCTATTTGGGTTTGGAAGTTTAATTTTGAATTAAGATGACCTCGGGTGTTACTTGCAATTTGAAGGAATATGAACACTAGTGATTGTTATAGGAGGTATTAAATACTGGAAATGAAAATCAAGTATGAACATAGCTATAAATCAGTATTTTGTTGTTGTTGTTTATGTTATATATATTTTTTCTTTTTTTAACATAGTTGTCCACTATGTTCCCTGGATTGACTTGGTACTCAACTATTCCCTGGAATGATTCAGTACTCCACTGTTTTCCCTGACTGATTGGTCACGTGGTCTTTTTCTTGGGTTAACTCAGGCATTGGCTATGTTCCCTGGATTGACTCAGTGCTCAACTCTTTCCCCTGGACTGACTTGGTGCTCAATTCTTTCTCCTGGACTGACTTGGTATGTGACTCTCTTCTTGCCTGCATTGACTTGGTCATCAACCGTGTTCCCTGGATTGACTCAGTACTCAATGTTTTTCACTGGACTGACTTGAAGGCATTGTTCACTCAGCATATTTTTAATAGAATTATGTATATTCTGTGTATCAATAGTTTGTGCCTCTTCATTCTCAGTGTATGAAAACAGCAAAGTTTGTTTTTCCCTGGACTGACTCAGTAGTTAACTGTGTTTTTCCCTGGACTGATTGAGTCATCCACTGTTTTTCCTATACTAACTCAATAATCAGTTGTGTTCTCTGGATTGATTTGGTACTTGACTGATTTTCCTGTAATTATTTAGTACTCAACTGTTTTCCCTGGATTGATTGGTCATCAACTTTTTTTCCTGGATTAACTTGGTCACTGACTGTGTCCCCAGGATTGAATCAGAGCTTGATTCTTTCCCCTGGACTGACTCAATGCTCAACACTTTTCCCTGGAATGATTTGGTAGTAGTTAGCTATGTTCCCTGGATTAACTTGGTCATTGACCATACTCCCTGGATTGACTTGGTACGCAACTCATTTCCCTAGACTGACTCAGCAATTAGCTATGTGCCCTAAAATGACTCAGTTATTGACTGTGTTCTCTGGATTGACTTGGTACTCAACTGTTTCCCTGGGATGATTGGTCATTGACTCTATTTCCTGGAATAACTCGGTCTTTGACGGTGTTCCCTGGATTGACTTGGTACTCAACTCATTTCCCTGGACTGACTCAGTACTCAACTCATTTCCCTGGACTGACTTGGTATTCAACCCATTTCCTTGGACTGACTCAGCAATTAACTGAGTGACCTGGAATGACTCGGTCATCAACTGGGTTCCCTGAATTGACCTGGTACTCAACTCATTTCAATGGACTGACTCAGTACTCAACTCATTTCCCTGGACTGACTCGGCAGTTAACCGTGTGCCAGGAAATAACTAAGTGGTCAGCTGTGTTCCCTGAACTGTTTGGTAGTTGACTCTGTAACCTGGATTGACTCAGCTATGGACTGTGTTTCCCAGACCATGGGCATTGCGTCCCTGCTTGTCATTCCCCCTCATCACCTGTTTTCCTTGGAATTACTCAGTCATTCACTATTTTCCACGCTGAGGGCATCTTCATGCCATGCTGTCATTAATGCTTTCCTGGACTGATTTGGTCATAGAGTCTGAACTCTGGAATGACTCATGATCACTATTTTTTCTGGTGTGGCTTCGTCACTGCCTTTTTTTAATGAACTGAGGAGATCACACCCTGCCACCTCATCAACTATTTCCCTTGTTGTGACTTGGTCAGAGGCTGTGTTTCCTGGGCTGAGGTCATTTCCTTGTCTTTTCTTCATCAATGTTTTCCCTGGAGTGACTCTGTTATCTCTTCTTTTCCCTGAACTGATGCGGTAATCAGCTCTTTTCCCTGGAATCACTTGGTCATCAACTGCTTTCCCTGGACTGACTTGGTTATTGACTATGTTCCCTGGAGTGACTCAGTCATTGATTGCTTTTCCTGGACTGCCCCCTCTTCACTATCTCAGTTATCTTAGAAGGGAGATTGCTGGGAATAAAAATCTGTTGTTATTTTCATAAATACATACATAAATATATTTATATACACATATCCATATACACATGTGTATCCAAGCCTCATTCTGGAAGAATTACCGCAGTTTCAGCCCACCTGAGAATGCATAACAATTGCCTCCCACAGTTCACCTGGGGCATTTTTTCATTTTTTCCCCTTGATGTGCTAGGGGAAGAATGGTGTATGTGTTTCCTGTTGTGCTGATTTTTACAATCAGTTTATCTGGACTTGTTCTTCATGAATGTTTTTAATTTTTTTCCTTCCATTTTCAATTTTTTAATATGTGTTAACATTAGCTCTTTATGAAGCTACTCATACAAGTCTCTGCTGGGGACAGTTCCTGAGAAATGCATCCTTAGGTCATTTGGTCCTTCTGCAATCATCTTAGAGTGCACGTACCCAAATTCAGAAGGCACAGCTCACTGCACACCTGGGCTGTATGGTGTAGCCTGTTGCTCCTGGGCTACGCACCTGTGCAGCCTGTGACCCCAATGAATGCTGTAGGCAACTGTGACACACGTTACACATGTATTTGTGTACCTAAACATCCACACTTAGGTAGGGTATACTACAAATGTGGTATTATAATCTCATGGGACCACCACCAAATATGTGGTCTGTCATTGACTGAAATATTGTTATGTGGTCCAGGTCTATTTCTCATGATACTTTTTAATTGCATTTTTTGCCCAGCAAAGTTTTAGAAAATTATATAATCAAATTTTATGTATTTGATTGCATTTGGATTTTGAGTGATACTTAGCAACCCTTTCCCCAGACCGAGATTATAGAAGAATAAATTCATTTTTCTTCTAGTACTTATATGGCTGTATGTATGCAGGTATGTGTGCACCTAAACATGTTTATGTCCATGTATGTTTAGATACTTGACTCATTTGGAGTTTATTCCTGTGTACAAATAAAGTATGGATTTAAATTTATCATTTTCCAGGTTGTCCCAGCAACATTTACTTAAGAATCTGTCATGCCACACACTTTGGTGCACACCTGTAGTCCCAGCTACTCAGGAGGCTGAGGCTGAGACAGCGGAATGGCTTGAGCCAAGGAGTTCAAGACCCATCAAAGCAACATACTGAGACTCCGTCTCTCAATTAAAAATAAACATAATAAAGTAGCCAGGTGTAGTGGTGCATACCTATAGTCCTATCTACTCGGGAGACTGAGGCAGAAGAATTGCTTATGCTTGGAGGCCAAGGCTCCAGTGAGCCAGGATTGAGCTACTGTACTCCAGCCTGGGCAACAGAGTGAGACCCTGTCTCAAAAAAAAAAAAAAAAAAAAAAATCCACTATTGCCCAGTGGTTTGAGATACCACCTTTATTATATATTAAACTTCCTTCTGTACCTCTACCTGTTTCTAGATGTTCTCTTACATTCCTCTAGTCTTTTTGTCTTCTCGTGCACCTGTAACATATTATTTTCATTATGGATGCTTAATAATGTTTAAAATCTGAAAGGGATTGACCCTACCAAGGATTTTTCTGGCTATTCTTGCCTGCTGTTTATTCCACATGAACTTCCATGTCAACTAATCTTACTCCATAAGACAATTTATAACTTTCAAAAATTGTGATAACATTAATTTTATAAATTCTCCCACTTAGAATAGTCCTCTTTATGTTATTGAGACATCCCATTCAAGGATGTTTTTCTTTTTGTTTAATCTTCTTTATTTTTATTTCAGGAGATTTTAAAGGTTTTTAAAATTATATATTTTGC
>NW_012101098.1:835797-836534 GCF_000951045.1 Mandrillus leucophaeus
TTTCCCTGGACTGACTCAGTAGTTAACTGTGTTTTTCCCTGGACTGATTGAGTCATCCACTGTTTTTCCTATACTAACTCAATAATCAGTTGTGTTCTCTGGATTGATTTGGTACTTGACTGATTTTCCTGTAATTATTTAGTACTCAACTGTTTTCCCTGGATTGATTGGTCATCAACTTTTTTTCCTGGATTAACTTGGTCACTGACTGTGTCCCCAGGATTGAATCAGAGCTTGATTCTTTCCCCTGGACTGACTCAATGCTCAACACTTTTCCCTGGAATGATTTGGTAGTAGTTAGCTATGTTCCCTGGATTAACTTGGTCATTGACCATACTCCCTGGATTGACTTGGTACGCAACTCATTTCCCTAGACTGACTCAGCAATTAGCTATGTGCCCTAAAATGACTCAGTTATTGACTGTGTTCTCTGGATTGACTTGGTACTCAACTGTTTCCCTGGGATGATTGGTCATTGACTCTATCTCCTGGAATAACTCGGTCTTTGACGGTGTTCCCTGGATTGACTTGGTACTCAACTCATTTCCCTGGACTGACTCAGTACTCAACTCATTTCCCTGGACTGACTTGGTATTCAACCCATTTCCTTGGACTGACTCAGCAATTAACTGAGTGACCTGGAATGACTCGGTCATCAACTGGGTTCCCTGAATTGACCTGGTACTCAACTCATTTCAATGGACTGACTCAGTACTCAACTCATTTCCCTGGACTGA
>NW_012101098.1:838959-897719 GCF_000951045.1 Mandrillus leucophaeus
GCCTCCTGGGTTCACGCCATTCTCCTGCCTCAGCCTCCTGAGTAGCTGGGATTACAGGCACCTGCCACCATGCCCAGCTAACTTTTCGTATTTTAGTAGAGATGGGGTATCACTGTATTAGCCAGGAGGGTCTCAATGTCCTGACCTGGTGATCCACCTGCCTCAGCCTCTCAAAGTGCTGGGATTACAGGCGTGAGCCACCACGCCCGGCCTGCACTTTTAAAAAATGTTTATTTCTAAGTGATATTTCTTCCTCTTGCCATAATTGTTCATAGAGTTTTCTCTAATATTGAATACTCTATAAACTTTTGTTTTGGAGGTATACTAATGACTTCTGCATACTATTTTTATTGCTAATTTACCAAAATATTTTACTTTGTGAATTAGTTTCATCATTAATTATCTAAAGTTTTCCAGGTATCATATGAAAAATAATAACAATTATTTTTTCTAGTCCTTATGCCTTTAATTGGTTTATTTATTTTTCTTGTTTAGAAAAACACTTTTAGCATCACATTGAATAGCAATGGAGATATTTTGCATTCTTTCTTTAACTTTTATTTTAAGTTCAGGGGCACATGTGCAGGTTTGTTACATAAGTACATATGTTTCATGGGGTTTTGTTGTATAGATTATTTCATCACCCAGGTAGTAAGCCTAGTACCAGTTAGTTATTTTTCCTGATCCTCCCCTTCCTACCACCCTCCACCCTCTGATAGGCCCCAGTGTCTGTTGTTCCCCTCTTTGTGTCCACGTGTTTTCATCATTTAGGTCCCACTTATAAGTGAGAACATGCAGTATTTGGTTTTCTGTTCCTGCATTAGTTTGTTAAGGATAATGGCCTCCAGCTCCATCCATGTTCATACAAATGACATGATCTCATTCTTTTTTGTAGCTGCATAGAATTCCATGGTGTATATGTACCACATTTTCATTATCCAGACTATCAGTGAAGGGCATTTGGGTTGATTCCATGTCTTCGCTATTGTGAATAGTGCTGCAGTGAACATACACACGCATGTTTCTTTATAATAGAACTATTTATATTCCTTTGGGTATATACCTAGTAATGGAATTCCTTGGGCAAATGATATTTCTGCCTTTAGGTCTGTGAGGAATCGCCACACTGTCTTCCACAATGGTTGAAGTAATTAACACTCCCACCAACAGTGTATAAGCATTCTTTTATCTCCACAACCTCATCAACATGTGTCCTTTTTTGATTTTTTAGTAATACCCATTCTGACTGGTGTGAGATGGTCTCTCATTGTGGTTCTGATTTGCATTTCTCTATTGATCAGTGATGTTGAGCTTTTTTTCATATGATTATTGGCTGCATGTATGGCTTCTTTTGAAAAGTGTCTGTTGGGAGAAATAAAGTCCTTTACAGACAAACAAATGCTGAGGGATTTTGTCACCATCAGGCCTACCTTACAAGACCTCCTGAAGGAAGAACTAAATATGGAAATGAAAAATGCCCCAATTAAAAGACACAGACTGGCAAGTTGGATAAAGAGTCAAGACCCATCTGTGTGCTGTATTCAGGAGACCCATCTCATGTGCAAAGACACACATAGGCTCCAAATAAAGGGATGGAAGAAGATTTACCAAGCAAACGGAAAGCAAGAAAAAGCAGGGGGTGCAATCCTAGTCTCTGATAAAACAGGCATTAAACCAACAAAGATCAAAAAAGATAAAGAAGGGCATTACATTATGGTAAAGGGATCAATGCAACAAGAAGAGTTAACTATCTTAAATATATATGCACCCAATACAGGAGCAACCAGATTCATAAAGCAAGTTCTTAGAGATGTACAAAGAGACTTAGACTCCCACACAATAATAGTGGGAGACTTTGACACTCCACTGTTAGTATTAGACAGATTAACGAGACAGAAAATTAACAAGGATATTCAGGATAGACATCTACAGAACCCTCTGCCCCAAATCAATGGATAAACATCGATGTGAAAATAATCAATAAAATACTGGCAAACTGAATCCAGCAGCACATCAAAAAGCTTATCTACCACGATCAAGTCAGCTTCATCCCTCAGATGCAAGGTTGGTTCAACACATGCAAATCAATAAGCATAATCCATCATATAAATAGAACTAATGACAAAACCCACATAATTATATCAATAGATGCAGAAAAGACTTTCAATAAAATTCAACAGCCCTTCGTGCTAAAACACTCAATAAACTATGTATTGATGGAATGTATCTCAAAACAATAAGAGCTACTTATGACAATGATCCGAAGCACAATATTCAAGATATTGTCCTGGAGATAATACTTTGCAGGATATTTGCCCACAAAACTAATAACACATGTCCCCAAACTGTAGTGAATAGATCGGTTGGAGGCGAGCTACCATTAAGAACATACTTTTTTCACTGGATAAGTAGACTATTCCTACTAGAGTAAATTTTAAAAAGCTGAAAGTGCATTCCGATAAGTATCTGGAAGTTTTCTCATACTACTAAGCACCCAAGTTATTTCCCATTAATTTCCAGCTTTCTGGAATGAATCTGTAAACAACACAGTTACTCTAAAAATAGATTTTTAAAGGACATGAACAGTTTTGTCTTAATGTTCTTGCCCCCTGAAAAGCAAAGTGTTTATAGATAGATTGGTTTATTTAACATATTTTTAAAAACAAAGGAACAATTACTCATGTCTTAAAAGGCAGATTATATATCAAGCTTATGACTGTTATGATTTAAAACCTTATCAACATCGAACTTTCTTCTCATCCTAAGAATCCATAGTGCTTCCAAAACAGGAAATATCATTAACAAAATGAAACATATTGAATCATTTTCTGCAGCAAATATAATGCTGTTAGAATATGGAAATTATTAAATGTGACTGAAAGCATCTGGAGTCAAATTTAAGTATAGAGAATCTATCCCCTCTCTGTCTTTATCCTCTGTGATTTATTTTATTTTAATTGATTATTGTATTTATTTAATAACATCTAATATGTGCCAAATAGGGAGTTATACAACAGAAAATTTAAAGTAGATAAGACATGCTACCTGCCAAAAATGAGCTAATAATCTACTAGTGGGTTAAAAACACGGAGACATAAAATCCCAATAGAATGATTTCTCTACTTCACTCTGTATATGTAAACACTGCATAAGAGCACCAAGAAAAGGCTAAATGATTCTGACAAGGGCACTGAGAGAGAGAAAGTTAGGGAAGAAGAAAAACAAGATTATGACAGCGGAAAGCAAGTCAATTTTCTCCTTCAGATGGTTGCAATTATTTGCAAAATTAGATTTAGTCACTATCTGTGAAACTCAGCCATCGGAGATGTTCATATACTTCTTATGTAGAAGGAATGGAATAAAAATACCACATCTATAAATAGGACTCTCTTATTTTCTGTAAAGTTTAATTTTGGACATGTTTAGGGTATATTTCATTAGCATGTCTTTCTGCAATTTTATGTTGCTTCACCATATGATTACAACAGAGGTAAAAATAGTATCTGGAGTTTGGGTAAGAAAAAGATTGGAGAAGGCAAGAAATGATGACAATTATGTTGCATATTTCAATAACTCTGTGCCTTTTATTTCTACTGACTTGGAAAATTGAGATTTTAAAAAATCTCATTTTGCCCTTGGATTAAAATTGAGCAAAGTATGAAAAAATACTTACAGTTTGCTTATTTTACTTATTTTGGAAGAGTGAAAAGAGATCAATATAATAAAAAGCAATAATAATACCCAATATCTCTTACTATGTACTCTGTGCCCTGGATTTTTAAAAAGATGATGTTTTGATAAGATGATTTTAATAACTAAGGCATGCACATTTTAAAGCTAAATGAGAGAGGTTAAATTCACCAAGTCCTGTGGCAATGAAATCATTCTGCCTGGTCAAAACTAATTTGGTAGGATTCCAAGATTCATGTGTCTTGACACCTTTGGAAATCAGAAAGTAAAAACAAAGTTTTAAAAAGATTCTGTTGGGGACTACAAAATCTATTATCATTATTAGTTGTAAGAGGGGAAAAAAATAAGAGAAAGCCTCAACTGCACCGCTTTCATTGCTGGATTCCCTGAATGTACCGAAACAATTTGTTTTGCATGGAATCAGGCTCTCTAAGATGGTTTCTTTGATTTTTGGCACAAAATGCCTCATATAAGTTAATAGATTTGATAAATAATTACATTATCTAAAACGTGTATATTTTGGGAAACTCCCAACTTTAACCATCAACTAGAGTATTAGAATTTTGTTGAGCATAAACTTTTTCTAACACCAAGGTTATTTCCAAAATACTGCCCATACCGATGAGATAAGGCACGATCACTAGTTTCATTGTACTTATTGGAGAAAGCAAGTGTATATAATGTAGAAATAAAGATTATAGGGACTATATAGTAGCTAAAGAATTTGTTAAGGGCTTTAATGATCCAGGGTTTATTTCTACCACAGGTGTCATTTTAACTCCTTTTTTGGACAAAATGTAGCGAACAGCAGGGATAGAGTTAGACCTTAACAGGTAAGTACTTATAAAGTAGAAAAAAGAGGAAAATCCAGGCAAAATGGAAAGATTAAAGCAAAGGTTCAGAGAATATTGTGTACAAGGGCTGTACAAGAAATGAAAACAAGACCTCTTTCAAAGAGGTCAGAGAGTTGGCAAGAGGGATCAAGAGGGATATATATTTGAAGACATACACGAGCACCACTTTAGGAAGAAGCTTGGATCTCAGATTAAAGACTAAATGAAACGAGAAACTTTGAATTTATTCTTTGAATGAGTGAAGGACAGTGCAGACATTATAATACATATTTAATGGGAAGAGACACAGTATATGCGTAGCATATATCGTGCCTTCTCTGCTGAATGCAACATCTATTGGTTTTTTTCTTTCTGAGACATTTAAAACTTTTGGAAATATTTCAGACATGTATCAAATATTGAACACTTCAAGGATTACAAGTTTCACTCAACATAGCCAGTTTCACCAAAACGAGACTTACATATCTCCCAGGATGAATGCATTCGAAATTCTAGAGTCACTCAAATAACTTTTTGAAGGAATGTGTTTAGAATTCGGTTTTTATCCTTATTCCGCATTATGATACAGCAGGCATCAGTAAACTGCAGTCCATGGTTAAAATCGGCCCACTGTCCGTTTTTGTAAATAAAGCTTTATTTTAACTCAGCTATGTCCACAGAATGCAGTTGTTCCATTCATTATGAATTGCCCATGGCTGGGTTTGCACTACAGAGGCAGAGTTGAGTAGGTGCAATTGAGACTGTATGACTTGTAAAGACATAAAGATTTACTCTCTGTCCCTACACAGGAAAAAAAATAATAAGTTTACAAACCTCTGTGATAGAAGCTACAAGGTGTACATTCAAAAATGCAATACATTTATCAGCAATGCAACCACTTTAGGGTGTCTACACTCATCTCATCTTTACATTTTCAAACAACTTTTTGTTCAATCAAGTTGCACACTGACATTCATTATTTCAAAAAAATGCTCATTATTCAAAAATTAAAGGAGTAAATAAATTCACAAGCAACATAAGAATATTTTTGTCTTATTAGCACTTCTTACACAAATGTCATTGTATAGTGCACCTTAGTCGAAGCTCTAGTCACTGAAAAACGTTAATAGCCATTTTGGTAGTGAGCTGGATACATGAATCAGTTATTCTAACAACCCAAAAGTGACTCTCAGGAATCTGAGTGTGGTTACTGTAAAATCACTTGAAAAGGATAATTAAGGCAATTAAAAAAACATTTGAGTGATATGCTTTCTCTTAAAAAGCACTTTCTCCTCATGAAAGAAGGTGAGTTGTCACTAAAAGTCTCCTGTAAGGTTTGACAGATAAAACACCAAGCATTACTGGCAAGCAAGTGAGCCCAGATAATTCTGGTTAGAGATTAAAGGGCACCCCATATCATCTCTCATATCATCTGTTTTCTTTTTTTTTCTTTTATCTATGCATCTATTAAGAATGATTTTTTTTTTCTTTCCTACATGCAAGTGAGTTTAAATTCTCTGGAGCCTTGTCTAATTTATTTTGCTGGTTACTCTCAGAAACAAATTCAGAAATGCGTGTGCTACCTTCCCGTGCTGATCGAAACCACTAACCTTCCAAAAAAGGACAAGTTATATATAGGACATTACACCTCATCACCTTTTTCTGTGAATCGGTTGGGTCCTTATTCATGTTTTAACAATTCCATTGACTTAATCATAGCTTCATTTTCTTTCCTTGCTTGATAGCT
Organism: Mandrillus leucophaeus; assembly: GCF_000951045.1. Taxonomy (NCBI): domain Eukaryota; kingdom Metazoa; phylum Chordata; class Mammalia; order Primates; family Cercopithecidae; genus Mandrillus; species Mandrillus leucophaeus. The sequence continues at coordinate 845,230 of NW_012101098.1, forward strand.
TCTCAATTTCATTGTTTCTGAAGTTTCCCATGGTAAACTCAAGATCCTTGATCTTGGTCAAGGAAAAGGTGTAGAATTTAGGGTCCTATAGAAAAGTCCTTATGAGTTTAGATTGAGGATAACTCAGATTGCTTAAGAGCTCATTCTGCAGGATATTTGTGTGAGCATAATAGTTTTCTCCCTCACCACCTCCTCCTCTGATTGTGTGTCCTGTGTCTTCATTTAATCAATGCTCATTTCAGCAAACACAAGGCAGAGTTGCTCATCTACTTTTGAATGGAATCTCATTTTGACGGGGGCTGCCTGGATGCCACATCTTCCATAACGAAAATTTCAGTGAAATGGCCAACCAGGTTGAATTCTTTATTTTAGGACTATTTATGTGTTCCCCAATGTATGATCTTCCTCTCACTCTATTTTTATCACACACACATCCAATTCACGTAAGTTATTTCAGATGTCCCAGCCGTTGTAAACTTGGCAAATTCTATTTTAGTCCTTGGAGCACAATTTCTCCTCTCACTGCCACCCCATTCTTCTGAATAACTCCACCTTTTCTCTTCAGATTTTATTGAAGCCACACTGCACTGGGAAGTATTCAGGGAAATCTTTATTCATAGGTAAAACAACTTTTCTCTGGTTTGCATTTTCATAATACTATGTGTGTTTCTATCACAGCATTCACCCCCACATATACTCATTGTCTCCCTGCTAAATAATGAGCACTTGAAGATGAAGGTTGTCTCTTATCCATTCCTGTGTGCTGAGCCTGGTCATTACGCTCAGCATATGCTAGACACTCCGTTAACATTGACTAACTGTAACAGGGCCACACATTTAGCTTCATTACATTCTGATGTGTATAGGAAAAACTATGCCTTTAAAAATGTCACAGTTTAGATGGGCTTTCTCATGATCTTTAGTGCCATTTAATACTACAGAAATGGATAATGAAAATCCAGGTAATAGTGTTCCCAATATCCCAGTCTGAAAAATGATATTTTAAAGGCAATAGCCCATAAGCCTTTCCCTTTGAACTTGATTTAATATCGAATGGCTGGTGATTGCCATTGTGCACCCCATGGGTCTTCATTTGTCTAGACTCACCCATCAGTGCTTCTTATAAATGCTCACCACAGAGCACGGCCACTCAATTCTTCATTACCGTACAGGTGATCCCTGAACAACAGAAGGATCTGGGCACCAGCCCCCTACACAGTAAAAAATCCATGTGTAATTTTTGACTTTTCCAAAACTTAACTACCAATAGGTTACTGTTGACTGGAAGCCTTACTGATACCATAAATAGCCAATTAACACATGTTTTGTATGCTATATGTATTACATACTCTATTCTTTCAATAAAGTAAGCTAGAGAAAAAGAAAACGTTATTGAGAAAATCATAAGAAAAATATCTTTACTATTCACTAAGTGGAAGTGGATCATCAAGAAGGTCTTCATCCTCAAGATGTTCACCTTGAGTAGGCTGAGGAGGAGGAAGAAGAGGACGGCTTGGTCTTGCTGTCTCAGTGGTGGCAGAGACAAGGAAGGAAGGAAGGAAATCCTTATATGAGGAGGAAGAAAATCCTCACATAAGAGGGCTAGTGCAGATCAAGTTGATGTCGTACAAGGGTCCACTGTAGTTCATTTCCCTAAAATGTTATCCAAGTCAACTTCAATCTATGTCTAGCACAGCCAGCCACTTACCTCTTCCTCTCTAGAAATCAATTTTATGACAAGATCTTGCAACCATATTTGCAGTTTCCATGATGAAACTACACAATCGACTTAGTGCCTATAAGCCAAATCTTCCCCCAATTCTGTCTGTTGTTTCATTTTTTGATATGAGTAGAAAAAAGCTAGAAGGAAGACATCTTTCCCCCTGTCATGCATAGTTTTCCACTGTAAAGTAAATACAGGACGCGCTTTGTTGAGGAAACACCATGATGTTACCTGGACAGTTTAGTGGTTACAGAGTAATTCTCCTCAGCAGGATAATTGAAAAATAATTTATGCTGTGTAGTTTGAATGTATTAGACCATAGTTGAATTCTGGTTGATAAAATAATCAGTGACCCAATTGTTATACTGCTTTATTATTATTATCATTATTATTATTAACTTTTAAATTGTAGAGGGCAGGATAGTATTCACATCCATGAAGAATTCGACATTTATTTTCCCAATAGAGGAAATGCTTTCACTAATATTACATTGCCTCCAGAAGCAGAAGCACTGACAAGTTGATGCTGTGGAAAGTTTAGAATGAGGAGAGTTTATTCTAATACCAGGGAAATTCTAATTAATTATAATCCCAGAAATAGGATTATAATTTAGACAAATTAAAATGAAAATAACTAATCCTATCATACACAGAATGTAGCATGTACCTACAAAATGATTATACAACTATTGAAACCATTACTCAATAAAAGTAGCCAAAACATTCCTTCCTTCCTTTCTTTCTTTTCTTTGTTTCTTTATCTTTCTCTTCCTTTGACTTTCTGTCTTTTTCTATTTTTCCTGCCTCCCTTCCTCCTTTCATTTGTTCTTCCTACCTTTTTCTTCTTTCTTTCTTCCTCCCTCCCTCCATTCCTTTTCTTCTTTTTCTCTTTCTCTTTCCTTTCTTTCTTCCTCCCTCCCTCCCTTCACCTTTAATTTTTCCTTTCTTCCTTGTTGTTTCTTTCTTTTTTCTTTCTTCCTCTCTTCCTTCCTGTTCTTCCTCTCTTATATTTTTTCTCTGTTGCTTTCTTTTTCTCCTTCTTCCTTCCACCTCCCTCCTTCTTTCTTTTCTTCATTTCTTTCCTCCTTTCTTCTTTCCTTTCTTTTTTATCTTCATTCCCTTTTTCTACCCCACAGAATAGTGATTTACAACTTTAAGGATAACTTCTTATCCACATTTCCGGTTGCTAAGGAATAGCTATTTTTTTGTCTCTTCTATCCATTCAAAAGAACTCCAATTATTTATGTAACTTATATTTCTGGCATGTATTGTAAAGAAATAAACAATCAACTATTCCAAGCTGCTTCTCTATTCAGCGAATTAGGCAGTGGCTGACTAGGTGGTCCTCACCTGTCCTTCATTTGTGGAATGCCTCCCCCAAAACTAGGTCAAGGAATACAGAGGAAGATGCAGACACAAGATAAATGAAGGCTTACCTTCTGGAGCAGAGCACACTGCATCTAGATGTCAAGTGGAGAGGGTCTGTTGCACCACAGGGTCTAATTGACGGCATGTAGTCAACTTGCAGGAAGTAGGCTAGTCCTGTATCTCTGCAGGAAGGAGACTACTCCAGTATCCCCAAAGGATAAAAGTATAAGTATCAGAGTGTGTACACACTAAACACATCCTAGTATGAAGGCTAACTTGGGTTGAGCTCACCCAAACCTTCTCTTATGCCCTCACTCGTCCTGGGCAGTGTGATTTTAGATACTGGAAGTAGATCCTGTGACTCGCCTGAATTTCAGGAGCATGTTCCTTTGTAAATAGTGTTGCCTACTCTGTTTCCTTTAGGAAGCAAAGGTACAGGCTTTTCTTGTTTACAAGATTTTCAATGGTACCCACTGGTTAAAAATAGTTGATATTGCAGGCAGAAATGTGCCAATGACCACTGTTAAAACCAGGTCTAACCAAACGTAGATCACGTAATAGTTGCTACAAGTGTAAATGCAGTATTTACTGTGTTTAGCAGGGCTTCTTCATGTCTGCCTCTAGGAGGGACCCTGGTGAAGAAGGGTTGTGGGTAAGAGGAGGTAATTCATTCTTATCACCATCTGCAGAATTATCTGTTTTACCTGTGTCTTGTGAACCCCTCTACATCCACTCATAGGGGTCGCTATTTTGTTTGAAACTCTTCAGAAAGACACTGAGTTCTTTCACCCTCATTTCCTCTGGGATATCCTCTCACAGGGCTCAGACAATAGTATCTCAAAATATGATACTTTGTGCACGCTAAACTGAAAAAGGAGCCTCATGTTCTCTCTCACCTCCCACCCATACCCCACCAGCTCCCCTAAAGCACAGGATGAAGTTGTTTTCTGAAGTCTCCTTATTTGCCTGTATTAGTCTGTTCCCACATTGCTATGAAGAACTACCTGAGACTGGGTAATTTATAAAGGAAAGAGGTTTAATTGACTCGCAGTTCTGCGAGCTGTACAAGAAGCATGGCTGGGGAGGCCTTAGGGAACTTACAATTATGGCAGAAGGCAAAGGGGAAGCAGGCATGTCTTATATGGCAGAGCAGAACAGAAAGAGAGCATGCGCAAACGTGGGGGTGCTACACACTTTCAAACACTCAGATCTTTTCAGAACTTTGTCCTGAGAAGAGCAAGGGGAAATTCCTTCCCCTTGATCCAATGACCTCCCACCAGGTCCCTCCTCCAATGCTGAAGCTTACAATCCAACATGAGATTTGGCTGGGGACACAGCCAAACTGTATCTTTGCCTAAAAGCCACACTTGCCAAAGAAGAAAACAATGACCTCCAGTCCCTTCTCTGAGTTTGGATTAACTGAACCCATACCGCAGGAAGAAACACTGAAATCTGTCAATGCACATGGATGGACTTTTGTCACAAACCACTGCCCTCTCTGCAGTCCCAACAGACTTTGTCCCAAGCCATTGTGTATTCTTCAAGCCCACTGAATTATCCCTAGTAATTAATCATTCATTACATCTCGACAGAATTCCTCTTCTCTTCCTACTCCTATAACCTGTTTTGCCAGAACACAAGCCCCCACTCTTTCTGTAACCTCAGTACAGTAATATAAGTTTCTGCACCTCACTGGGGAGTTGAGTCTTCATTCTGAAGCCTCCCATGTCACCTAAAACTATAATCAAATAAATATGTTTGCCTTTTCTCCAATTAATCTGCCTTTTATGAGTTAATTTTTCAGCCGACCTTCTGAGGGCAAGGGGGATATTTTCCCTTTTCCACTATGCCCCTCAGAATACTGAGAAATACTAAATTCCCAAGTATCTTCAGCTTTTCCTGGATGCCCAAAACAAACATGTCATGCACCGGCAGATGATAAAGGAGAATTTATTTGTGTTTCTGTTGTTGTTGTTGTTGTTGTTCTGAAGTATCTAACAGCATTCAGAGGGAAGTTTCCTGTAGAAAATCTAAAGTCAAGGTCTTCTTGTGTTGATTGATTGCTGTCATCAGTTGAAGGGCAGAAGTGAAATCCTGGAATTCTTTGGGAAGGAGGGATTCCAGCATTGGGAGTTAGTTTCCTCTGGCTTCTTGAAATCATTATGTTTCTAGTATTCCCTCTGACAAGCCCCCAAGTAGCCCCTTTTCATTACCAGAGAAAACCGTTCAGATCCCCTGTCTTTTCATTGGTCTTATGACCTCCACCAATTCATGCTTTTACGCCTTCCTTCATGCAGCTTTAAAGATTTTGAAAGAGAAAATGTGGCTGTGTTCCTAAGTGTAGAATAAAATGTGAGTAGATGAGTTCTCTGATTAAAAATTAGCCTTCCCTCCAGCCCCATAAGCAAGCCAAGAGGTCCTTACCTCTCATCAAAATGAGGAAGTTGATTTCCTTGTGATTTTTTTTTTTTTTTTTTTGTCCAGGAAACATAAATAACTCCTCCTTTTGCTGTAACCTGGGCAAAAAATGTCCCCTACTCAAGTATGAATCATTGCAGTCATTTTAACCAGGAGCAAAATAAATAAATAAATTAAATAACATTAAACTCCAAAGGGTTTGATGAACCATGTAGATTCTTACTGAAGCCTTTAAGAGGAAATGCAGATAAATTAACTGACAAGCAACTCAAAAATGCTTTCTAGCCTTCCTCTCTAAATGTCTCACTTCCCTAATTATGCATACATGGGTGACTACAACCTTTTTTTTTTTTTCCAAGCACACTGCTCAAATCTCCTTCCAGTTTCTGAAGTTTCTCTCTTTATTTTATCTGATTATATTTTGTTCAATTATACAAAGCAATAGAGTGCTGTCTGTGTGTTGGGGCCAAGAAAAAACTTTCCCTTCACCCTCTGATGTTTCACTGAAGGTTACTGACAAGAGACTGGTTAATAGGAGAAAAGGCATGTAAATTTATTTAATGTGTACATGGAAGCCTTCAGAAGGAAGACCCAAAGATATGGGGGAAACTGTCCATTTTTATGCTTAGGTTCAACAAACTATGGACAACTATGTAAAAATAATGTTGGACAAAAGGCCTGATCTAAAGTTAGTGGACTGAGTGGGGAAACCCAACCAGGACTGTCTGTCTAGATTCTTCTTGGCCATTCTGAGGAGCGCTTCTTCCTTCTGGGTGTGAGGCAGGACCCACAGGCAAACAAAGTAGGTCAGGGAATTTTTTTATAGACAGTTTTTACACAGAAAATCAGTGGGAAAGTTATAGTCATAATTTTAGATTTTATGGCTGACTTTGGGGAAAAAGTGTTTTGGTTTTTATGATCTGGGAAAGGGGAGGGGAAGATGTATTCTTGTTTCTATGGTGCCTCGGGGAAGAATGGGACTGAGAGACAGGAGGGAAGGTGATATGGTTTGGCTGTGCCCCCACACAAATCTCATGTTGAATAGTAGCTCCCATAATTCTCACGTGTCATGGGAAAGACCTGGTGGGAGGTAATTGAATCACTGGGGCGGGTCTTTCCCATGTTGTTCTTGTGATAGTGAATAAGTCTCAGGAGATCTGATGGTTTTATAAAAGGGAGTTCCCCTACACACACTCTCTTTCCTGCCACCATGTAAGATGTGCGTTTGCTCCTGCATTGCCTTCTGCCATGATTGTGAGGCCTCCCCAGTCCTGTGGAACTGTGAGTTCATTAAACCTCTTTCCTTTATAAACTACCCAGTCTTAGGTATGTCTTCATTAACAGTGTGAGAACAAACTGATACAGAAGGAGAAAGTCAGAAAGAAACTTTTGCTTCTGAGACTTCTGAGGTCTTCGTTTTGGGATACATTTTTTCTGAGTCCCAACATGTGCTTCTTGAGATTTAATTTGTTTCTTATTATTCTTCTAAAGTACACACAAAATGGGATTGAACTGAACAAAACTTTCATTCTTGGTATGTACTGAAACCAATCTCAAGTTTTAAATCACCTTGCTGCTGTGGAGAGAGCTGTTCTTTTTGTTAACATGGCTTCAACCTGCTCCTCAAGGGCCAAAATAATAATCCTTAGTTTGATTTACATTGGAGGTTACATTAAGTTTCAGATGGTTTTATTTCAAGCATTTGTGAGGAGTGCTAGAACTTTTGTGGCCCCCAAATATTGCCCATACAGGGAGGAGATCAGTATAACCCAATTCATCACATCACTGGGTTTGAACAAAACATTACTACGAGCATAGTATTTGTGCTAGTAGAACTCCATAAAGGTTGAGTAAATGCGAGACATAAAATTATCCAGTGGTGGGAAAGCCAAATCCCTTCCATGATTTCAGGGAAGACTGAAGACCAGGCTTTTATTTCCAAATGAGTCCTCAGATATTATATATTATAGCAGAAATCATGTTTCAGATAGGATATATATTATAGCAGAGTTTTCTTACTGAAACTAGTGTGACTCACTAACTTGAATTATACCTTATACATTTCTTGACCATAGGGAATGGTGCTAACTATCCTTAGAAGTACACTTCAGCTTTCTTTAACATTTTAAAGTGACTCTATCATTTTCATGCTTGGAAAGCAAGGCTGGAGTTTGAAAGGGTTCATGTTACTCCAAACACTAAGGAAAATATTTGTCATGACTTCATGGCAAGTTTAATCCTGCAACTTATATCTGGAGATGACTGCTAGTTTTAGATTTTATTTGCTCACTTTTTTCTTTTCTTTCTTTATTATTATTTTTTTTTGAGCTGTATCCTTGGCATGATTAAGGATTTTGGGAACATTCATTTATATTCAGTTTTTCTAATAAAATAGTGATTAATGAAGAAATTTATATCAGTTCTTTTTTTCTACATGCATCTGGGAATTGCTTTCCTTATTCACCACGGCAGTATTTACCTTCTCCTATTTTATTCTAGGGAATTTTCTTCTTGGGAGAGGGTGACAAGGAAAGTAACGGTAGATTATAGCATTTTTTAATGTTAAAAAAAAACACTAGTGCTCATTAATAATAAGAAGAAATAAGTAATCTTTTCATAATTAATCCATCTTCCCACAGGAATGTAAGAGATGTAATAAATGAACCAATTTTAACTTGCAGTCTTCCATTTAACACTGCAGATGCACCAGTCTATATGAAATTTTCCAAGTTCAACGTAAAGAAATAGAACATACTGAATTTGAGAGGTTCTTGCTGTTATTTTTCTGTACTGTTGCCTGAAGATGTCATGAATTAATGGAGTCGCCTTCATAAGTTAAAATATGTTCATTGTAAAAGATAATGGGCAAACACTTATCACATAGTTTGTGCTGAAACAAAGACTAAAAACTATATTGAGGAATAGTAGAAGTTATTGTCAATATGAACATGCATATGAAAAATCAGTTGCAATGCCTTTTTAACGAGTCCCACAGAAGTCTTTCCATGTTTCCTTAGTAGCATTCACAGAGAAATTCAGCCCTGGTGGCCTGGTACTAACAATTCACTTGCAAGTGATAATGTATTAACCGACCTGCACTCTGCACAGACGTGGCAGTACAACAGCATTGCAGAAATGAGAGGTTAAGGAATACACATAAAATTAAACCAAGTTGGAGGTGCTTTGCAAAATATATGAGTCCTTGCATCACAGATGAATAAAATGTGCCTGCGTGTCTTGTTTCAAGAAGCATGAAGTAAAATGGCATAAAACTTGGATACACATTTCTGCAAAGGATATAATACCTAGATGTCCAATCAGCACATGAAAAGATGCTCAACATCACTGATCCTGAGGGAACTGCAAATCAAATGCGCAGTGAGACGCCACTTCACATCCTATTGTCAAAACACACACACAGAAAATAACCAGTGTTTGTGAGGACCTGGAGAAACTGGAACCATGCGCATTGCTGGGAGAAATTAAAATTGATACAGATGGGAGACAGGGAAATACTGGGTAGAAGAGGGTGGTTCCCCAGAAAAGGCCCCACCCTCAAGCCTGGAAATGTGTGGCCCTAAATGGGAGCAGGCATTCCTGTTTTTGTGCCCAAATGTTGCCTTTCCCAAAAACCACTTGGGCCTGTCACGCCCTTATCCTGTGCCCATATGAACACCAAGGTCCACAATCAGAGGAACAAAAGAGAAACAGAATAGCACAGCAGCACAGCAGAGAAGGAGAAAAGAGAAGGAGCATCTGAATGTCAAGAGGAATTGAGCTGGGGACGTTCAGAGAGGTGATTGGCCATGGGATGACAGAACTCCAAGAGAAGATCATCTTTGCACTCCATCCCCTTTCCAGCTCCCCATCCATCCCACTGAAAACCACCTCCAACACTTAATAAAATCCCTTCATTCACCATCCTTTATGTCTATGTGACCAGATTCTTCCTGGATGCCAGACAAGGACTTGGGTACCAAGTTGGCAGGGTGTAAAAGGCTATCACCCTGACACTCTACTGACCTGGTTTAACACTTAGCCATCCACGGAGGGCAACTGCGAAAAGGCCATTAATTATAACACACCCCTAGATGCTACTTTGGGGCTGGAGCCCATAAGCACCCACCCCAGCTCCTGCACCTGCCTGTCTGCATGCTGTCCCCCACCGCCCCTGTAAGGAGTTTGAGAGTGCAGAGGCCAAGCAAACGAGCCACACCCCTGTCACAAGTCCTACAAGGTGGTCAGGGAACTCTCCCATTACAAAATGCTGCTGCTGCTATGGAAAACAGTTTAATGGTGGTGGGTGGGGCTCATATTTGGGGACCTTAAAATATGGCACCTTGACATACAGCGTATTTTAAGCTGAAGAAATTTGAGGAAACCACAGAAGCAAGAAAGTGCCTCTGACATTTCCCCACCCTACTTCTCTGAGACTGGTCCTAAAACCTAGGAAGGATTTTCTGACCCTCCCTGAAGTTGGTCATAGGCCCTCAAGAGAGAGGTGCCCTCCCAACACACAGAAAAAAAAAAAAAAAAAATTCTTATCTCTGAAGACACGGGACACAGAGAGGAATCTGAACTCACAGGCCACACTAAGTTTCCCACAGGTTCTTATCTTTAGATGAGACCCTTTCATCCTCTTATATCTCCCCACAACTCTATTTTCTATCAAACCTACTATAGAAAAACACTCAGGTTTAACAACTGTTTCTAGGAGTTTTCATTTCTTTAGGAAGGTTCCTGTGTCACACAAAACATGTATGTAGTAAATATGTATACTTTTCTTTTGTTAATCTTTATTTGTTAAAGGGACTGTAACCACCGAATGGGTTCACCTTGCCCGCTGCCTAGACAGAGCCAATTTATCAAGACAGGGGAACTTCAGTGGAGAAAGAGCTATTCATGCAGAGTTGGCTGTGCAGGAAACTGGAGATTTATTATTACTCAAATCAGTCTCCCTGAGAATTCAGGGATGAGAATTTTTAAGGATAATTTGGTGGGTAGGAGGGCACTGAGTCTGGAGTGCTGATTGTCTGGGTTGGAGATGAAATCATAGGGAATCAAAGCTATCTTCTTGCTCTGAGTCAGTTCCTGGGTGGGAGCTACAAGATCAGATGAGTCAGTTTACCAGCCTGGGTGGTACCAGCTGATCCATCCAGTGCAGGGTCTGTAAAATATCTCCAGCACTGATCTTAGGTTTCACAATAGTGATGTTATCCCCAGGAGCAATCTGGGGAAGTTTATAATCGCGTAGCCTCCAGCTGCATAACTCCTAAATTATCATTTCTATTCTTGCGGCTACTTTGTTACTCCTGTAAAGGCAGTCTAGTCCGGAGGCAGGAAGGGGGTTTGTTTGAGGAAAGGGCTGTTACTGTCTTTATTTCAAAGTTAAACTATAAACTAAACTCCTCGCACAGTGAGTTCAGCCTACGCCCAGGAATGAACAAGGACAGCTTGGAGTTTAGAGGCAAGATGGAGTTGGTTAGGTCAGATCTCTTGCACTGTCATAATTGTCTCAGTTATCATTTTTGCAAAGGCAGTTTTAGTTCGTCAGCCATAAACCTGCGATGGGTAGAAAAAAAAGATATTTTTTTCTTCCTGAAAGAGGATCCTCAAAAACTTAGCAATAGAATAACCATGAAACCCTGCAATTCCTCCTACAGGTATTAAAGGGGAGTAAAAGTAAGATCTTCTTTTTACCCATCACAACTTTCACGGTTGAGACTCCTATGACAAATGACAGATTAACAAGAGAAAAGCATAAATGTATTTAATATAAGTTTATGAAACATGGGAACCTTCAGAAGTCAGATTCAAAGACCCAGGAATACCTGTATTTATATAGAGAGTAGCCAGGAAGTACAATTGGAGGATAAGAGAGTATGATCTAATGGTAAGGACGGTTAGGGTTAGGGTTAAGGTGACCTGAGCAAGAACTTCATATTCAAATTCCTCTTGGCCTCTAGATAGAGGACAGGACCCCTGTGGAATGAGGGTCTTGTGTCCTATTGTCAGGGAGAGAAGGAGGGAGAAATTCAGAGTAACCTTCCTGTTTTCTGTGGTTTTCTCAATGCCCTTCAGCTTAAAACACTCAGTATGCTAAGGTGCCATATTTGGGGGGCTCAGATTCTGAATCTTGACAGTATATACCCCACAAAATTGACAGCAGAGTCTCAAAATATATATATACACCAATTCTCATAGCAGCATCACTCACAATACCCAAGAGATGGAAGCAATCCACTTACAATGGAAGATAAATAGACAAAAAAAATGCAGTATGTGCATGTATTAGTCTGTTCTCATGCTGCTAATAAAGACATACCAAAACTGGGTAATTTATAAAGGAAAGATTTTTAATGGACTCACAGTTTCACATGGCTGGGGAGGCCTCACAATCCTGGCAGAAAGCAAGGAGGAGCACAGTCATGTCTTACATGGTGGCAGGGAAGAGAGTTTGTGTAGAGAAACTCCCATTTATAAAATCATCAGATCTCATGAGACTTATTCACTACCACGAGAACAGTATGGGGAAAACAGCCCCCATGACTCAACTATCTCCACCTGGCCCTGCCCTTGACACATGGGGATCATTATAATTCAAGGTGAGATGTGGATGGGGACACAGCCAAACGGTATCAGTACATAAAACAGAATCGTAATTGTGACACATAATACCACATGGATGAACCTTGAAAACACGCTAATTGAAGCGAGCCTGTCACAAAAAGACTAATGTTATATAATTCCATTTCTATGAGGTATTTGGAGTAGCTGACTTTATATAGAGAGAAAGTAGAATGGTGGCTGCCATGGGCTGGGTAAGAGGTGAATGCTGAATTGTGGTTTCTGGGTACAGAGTTTGGTATGACTTAAAAGTTCTGGAGATGGAGGGTGATTATGGCTGTATAACAACAGGAATATACTTATTGTCACTGAATTGTATATGTAAAAGTAGCTAAGGTCACAAATTTTATGTTATATATATTTTATCACAATAAAAAAAGAAAGGAAATTACATATTATAATAAGTGGTCTGTGATTAACTTCCGTCTCTTATTAAGTGAAAACCAAAATGAAGTATCATAATACTAAACTGAAACTCTCTCTCTACATATATATATAGTCTCTCTCTCTACATATATATATGTCTCTATATGTGTGTATACATATATATAGGTGTATATGGTAAATATAGAAATATATCTCTCTCTCTGTGTGTATATATGTATACACACACGTATATGTCTATATATATATAGGTACACACACACACACATAGAGAGAGACATATATTTCTATATTGGCCCTTATCCAGTCCCTCGTTGATATTTTCAACTTCATAATTAAATCACAGACTAAAGTATTTCCCTCTTCATTTTTTATCTTTCCTATTTTTCATGTTGGAAATCGTTCAAAACAATTTGAAAAAAAAATGAAGTTGAGTAATCAAGTGGCTTGAAATGAAGAGAACCTGAATATTCAGGAATACAATATAATGTTCTAATACCTGAAGAAAATATTTTTTCTATAATTTGGTTGAACAAAATTTCCAGAGAATGAAAAATAAAATTGTAGAAGAGGAGGAAGTAAACATTTTATAGTGCCCTTGTCTTTCATATGGAGAAAATGACAGATTCTGTTTTATAGGTAGGGTAGTAAAAGAACACAGAATAAATGCATAAGCATGTATCATAAAGACATATAGTACAAACGTGTAAATTAATGATAGATCATATACAATCATGTCATGAGAGACTGTCTTTGTGAGGGTGCAAGAGAGATTCAATCCAAATAACACAACAAATTATCAAATAGAATATTAAAAAGGTCCAAACTTCCAGATGCACTTCAGTGGGTAAAAGGATCAATAAACTAGTACATTCACACTATTGAATACCATTCATTATTTAAAGGAATGAGCTTTTGTGTGTGTCTGAGATGGAGTCTCACAATTTCACGCAGGCTAATCTGGAACTCTTGGGCCTGAGTGATCTTCTCATCTTGGCCTCCCAAAATCCTGGGATTACAGACGTAAGCCACCATGGCTACCCAAGAATGAACTGTTGATCTATACAGAACCTGGATGAATCGTGAAGAATTTGCTAGGTGAAAAAAGCCAGTAACACAAGATAACAGACTGTAAGAGTCCATGTATATACAGTTCTTAAAATGGTAAAGTATAGACATGGTGGCGAGGCTGGAGCCCTCCTGAATGGGATTTGTGCCCTCATTAGGGTCCTGGCAGGGCTTGCTTTCTCACTTCTGCTGTGCTAGGACTGAAAAGGCAACTGCCTACGCCCTAGAAGAGGGGATCTCACCACAACATCATCTACCATGCTGGTGCCCTGACCCTGGACTTCCAGCTGCCAAAACTGTGAGAAATAAATTTCTGTTGTCTGTAAACTACCACAAAACAAAATTGTTTTTTGCAATTCCTCCAGGTTTTGTGTAGATCAATACTTCATTCCTGGCCGGGTGTGGTGGCTCACTTTTGTAATCCCCTACAAAGAGCTACATGGTGGGTCCTTGCAGTCACAGAAAATTCCATATCTTGATGGTATCAATGCCAATATTCTAATCATGATTGTCTTAGTCAATTCAGCCTGTTAGAACCAATGATCTTTTGATCTTTGACATGGTTTGGCTGTGTCCCCACCCACATCTCACCTTGAATTACAATAGTCCCCACGTGTCAAGGGCAGGCCCAGGTGGATATAATTGAATCATGGGGGCAGTTTCTCCCATACTATTCTCATGGTAGTGAGTAAGTCTCATGAGATCTGATGGTTTTATAATGGGAGTTCGCCTGCCCAAGCTCTCTTGCCTGCCACCATGTAAGACACAACTTTGCTCCTCATTTGCCTTCCACCATGATTGTGAGGCCTCCCCAGCCATGTGGAACTGTGAGTCCATTAAACCTCTTTCCTTTATAAATTCCCCAGTCTCAGGTATGCCTTTGTTAGCAGTGTGAGAACAGACTACTACAATCGTCAACCAGGTAGCTTGCACACAACAGAAATTTATTTCTCACAGTTTTGGAAGCTGGAAGCCCAAGGTCAGGGCACCAGCACAGTAGATGAGGTTGTGGTGAGAGCATGCTTCTGGGTCTTAGACATCTGCCTTTTCAGTCTTTGCACAGCAGAAGGGAGAAAACAAGCCTTCCTAGGACACTTATGAGGGCACGAATTCCATTCAGGAGGGCTCCAGCCTCACCACCTTCCAGCCTCACTACCTCCACTAATATGGATGACTCCCAAATACCCCAAAACCTAATACCATCACATTAGGAGGTAGATAGGTCTTCAACATCTGAATTTTGGGAAGACACAAGCATGCAATCTGTACCAATGAAATTGCAGCTTATTTTTGTAAGATGTTACCATTGCAGTCAAGTGAATAAAAGGTACATTCAATGTCCCTTTGTGTTTCTTACAACTGCATGTGAATTCACCATTATTTCAAAATAGAATGATTAATGGTAACTAATTACAAATAAGAAAAATAAATAGACAGACACCATCACATTGTGAAAAAGGTAAGTGAGTTGTTTGGGAGAGTATCAGCCCATACAACAAAATGTGTCAAACAAAAGAGCAAAGTCCATTAAAGGGAACAAAACCAAAATAAAATATGGCAGAATCAAGATCCAAATGGCTCTTAACAAGAAAACTTAAATGCAATCTTCTTACTAACTACAAAGCAAGACTATCAGATGTGTTTAAAAATACATGTGGATAAAAACAAGCACAAAATTTGAAGAAGGAGAACAACATAGTATTAGAATATACCACAAAACAAATTTCATGGGATATCATTGAAAATGTACTCAGAGGAAAATCATAGGCTCAAAAATGTTGCTTGATCAAAAAAGAATGAAATAATAAATTTTCTGAGGATTTTAGAAACAAAAATTTAAAAATGGTTTCAAAGGAAATTAATAAAATAATGTTAGAAATATATGGTATTTAGGAAAACAGGCTTTTATATTAATTCAATCTGCTTTCTGAAAATAAACCAATAAACATTAAAACATGCATATGAATAAATTATTATAGGAAATCAAATACACCCATAACTGAACTCACTCCTCTAGAAGCTAGATCTTCTCATCAAAAATTACGAAGAAAAAAGTTGTGCAGACACAGTTTAGGAGTCAGGAAACAAATAGATTAAATATTTATTGAGACAAAATGTGACAAGTGTATACTCTGAGCTCCTCAAAAATATATATATATGCTTATTCCTGTCAGGATTGATAGTAAAGGTTCTTATTGTTCAGTAAGTACCATCAGTTAGAAGTTGCATTAATTCTAGGCCAGGTGTGGTGGCTCACACCTGTAATTCCAGCACTTTGGGAGGCCAAGGCCAGTAGATCACTTGAGCCTAGGCGTTTGAGGCCAGCGTGGGCAGCATAGCAAGACCCTGTCTCTACCATAAAACAAAAACAAAAATTAGCCAGGCATGGTGGCATGTACCTGTAGTCCCAACCTACTAGAGAGGCTGAAGTGGGAGGATCTCTTGAGCCCAGGAGGCAGAGGCTGCAAGGAGCCGAGATGGTACCACTGCACTCCAGCCTGGCTAACAGAGCCAGACCCTCTCTTGAAAAAATAAATAAATAAAATTAGAAGTTGCATTAATTCTGTATAATTCCGAGCAACATAAAAGTCAATTACTAGATGTTGTATTTAGATCTGAGTACAGCACATCAATGTGGTAAAATAATACGATCAGAGAACAATATGAAAGGTAATTCTGAACCTACATGGAGATATATCAAGAATCCTTAAGAAGAAAAAAAGTAAGTTGCAGGATTGCCATACAATATTCCATTTATTAAGTTGGTGCAAAAGTTATTGCGGAAACCGCAGTTACTTTTGCACCAACCTAACGTGGTATATTTGTGCCTTTACTACTAAAAATGTGTTCATTTTCATTATCTGTATAAAACTGATGCATATTGCTCAGCTATATATTTTTATAGGAATGCACAAATTTGGAAATGGAAGTCGTAAGTCTATAGAGTTTTCTCTGGAGGCGGGAACTATTGGATGATACATTTTGCACATGGCTTTTACTTTAAGAGTATTCATATTCTTGGACTATTTAATGATAAAACTTTGAGTCTTGAGTTTCTGCTTATTAGGAACAAGGGCACCCTGGGGAAACTATGCAACAGCTCCAACCTTTTTGTGAATACTCACCCAAGTGGTTAATGAACACAGGGATAAAAATCACTGAGTTTTATTTCTCTCCAGCTCAAATCTGTGTGGTTCTGGGAACATTGTTTTCTCTTTCTGAGTTTACTTTCTAAATATGTCAAGTAAGAACAAAGATATCACCACCATCTACTCTATGCAGTTATTGTGACAAGAAACACAGTAACGGAAATAATGATGGACACAGTGTGCATGAATCACTTGCCAGAGTCCCTGGCACTTACAACTGCTCAGTGAAGATAAACATACCTTCTGACGGTTGTCCTTGGTATTACTATAATTAATGACAACAACAGTATTGTTATTATTAGCGATGTTATTATTATTACTGTTGCTATCACTAATAGTATTAGCAGCAACATCCTAATCTATTAGGGCTGTGGTTGGCATTGTTTCCCTTGTAGAAATCTGGAGAGAAGGCTGGCAAGTCGAATTTCTCTGCAGCATCCAGGCTGTGTGTGGGGAGGGAGGTGGGTGGGTAGGGGAAGGGGTTATGTGGTGCTCTTTTTTAGCATCAGTACTCTCTTTGTAAGGCAGATGAAAGGTTTCCAAAAAGCTATGAGTCATCTGTGGTTTGACACTGTGTAAAAAAAGCCCAAAGTGCCTACTAAATCCTCATGCACCAGGACGCACATTTTTGACTCAGAATTCTCTAAGCCTGGGCATCTCTGATTCAAATATTATTCAAAATCTTTCCTTTCAGAACCTAGAACAGTAGTTACATTTTGTTTTCTCATATATCTGAGAGAAGGTAGCTCTCTACTACTTCTGGTATTGCCGCAAAGCCTGCCTACGATTGCATCTCACCCACAGTACTCCTCCGCGTGCTGCCGGAACATGGCTTATGGAACCAGGAAGCAGTTCAGAACTAGCATGAATGCATCTGAAATAAGCTGCCTTTTGCCAAAGAAAGAGGTTACGATTTTCTTAAGGCCACTGTTACAGCCCTTGAGGAGCAATTTTCAGAGTACCATTCACCTTACCTTTTAGAATTTTCAATTTAATGAGTTGGTGTTATATTGCATGGAAACAGACATTCTTCTCTAAATGGATGTTTAGAAACCATCACCACTCCCAATGTTTCCTGAATCCAGAAATCTGGGCTTCTTCTCTTCTCTGATCTTCAAGGTAATGTTCACCCAAATTCAGATCTTTGTTCTAATTTCTGCAATAAGTTATATCATCTCTTCTCCCAAGAGAGAAGAAACTTCCATTCCAAAGTCTTCCCGAAAGGCTAAAATTTAGATATAATTATACATATTACACAACAGCACAGGGCCATATGCCACCACGGGGCTGCACATACAAACAGCATTTTGGTTTCCCACAGGAATGCAATCCCATGGTTAAAATGTGAGAAATGCTGCAGGAAGAATGATAAGATCCTCCCCACCTTTTCTTCAACAAATGGAAAGAAAAAGGAAAAAAGGCCAGCACAGTTGCTCATGCCTGCAATCCCAGGACTTCCTTGAGGGGCTGAGGAAGGAGGATCACTTGAGTCCAGCAGACAAGCCTGGGTCATGTAGTGAGAGCCTCATCTCTAGAAAAAATTTAAAACATAGCCAGGTATGGTGGTGCACACCTGTGGTTCCAGTTACTAGGGAGACTGAGGCAGGAGGATTGCTGGAGCCCAGGAGGTCAGGGTTGCAGTGAGCCATGGTTGTGCCTCTACACTCCAGCCTGGGCAACAGAGGGAGACCCTGCCTAAAAAACAATAAATAAAAGGGAGAACTATCTCCTCAATACCACGTGTGGAGCCTGTCTGTAAAGAAGTCTCTCTTTATCCACAGTTTCTCTTTCTCTGATTTCAGTTACCACGTCAACCAGGGTCCAGAAACAGTGAATGGAAATAAACAATTCATCAGTTTTAAATAGTGTACTATTCTGAGTAGCGTGATGAAATCTCAAGCTTTCACTCTGTCCTCCCCAGGATGTGAATCCTGCCATGTCCAGCATCTCCACGCTGTCTACACTGTTACTCACTTGATAGCCACCTCGGTGGTCACATTAACTATCACAGAATTGGAGCGCTTGTGTTCAAGTCACCCTTATGTCACTTAATAGTGGCCCCAAAGCACAAGACTAGTAATGCTGATGCTGACAATATTGTTATAATTGACTACCAAATCAATTATTATTAGTCAGTTATTATTAGTTTTGGTTAAGTGCCTAATTTATAAATTAAAATTTATCATAGCCCGGTGTGGTGGCTCATGCCTATAATTCCAGCACTTTGGGACTCTGAGGCAGGAGGATTGCTTGAGCCCAGGAGTTCAAGACCAGTCTGGGCAACATAGCAAAAACCTGTCTCTACAAAAATAAAAATAAAAATAATTAGCAGGGTGTGGTGGTGCACACTTATAGTCCCAGCTACTTGGGACTATGTTGTTCCCCTACAAATAGAAAAACAATGTCTATTTGTTAGTTTAAAAGCCCTGGCAGCCAGATGAGGTGGCACATGCCTAGAATCGCAACTACCTGGAAACTGAGACTGGAGGATCACTTGAGGCCAGGGGTTTGGAACCAGCCTAGGCAACAGAGTGAGACCCTTTCTCTAAAATAATAAAAAGCCAGGCAGGCCTAGTGGTGTGCTCTTGTAGTCCTGGCTACTCAGGAGGCTAAGGCAGGAGAATAGGCTGAGACCAGGAGATTGAGACCGCAGTGAGCTATCACAGCACCACTGCACTCCAGCCTGGGCACCAGTGCAAGACTCTGTCACTGAAAAAAAAAAAAAAAAAACCAAGCACAAGTAACTTACAAAGATTAAATTCCAGGAGTGTTAAAGATTTAATTTTGTTTACAGTAGTTAATTTATTAGTTGCATATCTAAATTTAAATTGTATTTACATAGCCTGTGCTACATAAGATGTAGCAACACTGCTGTTGACCACACGCACATTTTATAAAACAATTATAGGCAATCTGTTCACAACATCTGCAATATCCATGTCTTCTCTAGAAAGCTTCTTTCAAACGTCTCATGGCATTTTCTTGGGCACATTATCTTCATATCCGTCTAACTTGAATGACTTTAGTCACTTTATTAATCGGTACCTAACATTGTCACCAGAAATGACAAAAGACTGTTCACACAGGATTAGGGTGACAATCTCCATTCATCCCGCAGGTTTGCAGTGATGACTTGTTTTCACTATCAACTTGATCATTAAAGACTTGCCAACAACAACTTCTCGCTTAGATTTAAGTCTTATTCCCAGCAGTGATGGCTGAATCTGCATTCAATGCCTTTGCTCCCTTTTCTTTGAACACTCCTTTTCCCTGGTGACCTTTACTAACAGAGAGCATTAGAATTCACTAAGGTTGTTTCAACCAGATATGGTTTTCTTGTTTGTTGTTGTTTTTGTTGTTTTTTTGAGACAACGTCTTGCTCTGTTGCCCAGGCTGAAGTGGCATGATCTCAGCTCACTGCACCTCTGCCTCCCGGGTTCAAGTGGTCCTCCTGCCTTAGTCTCCCAAGTAGCTGAGATTACAGGCACCCATCACCATGCTCAGCTAATTTTTGTATTTTTAGTAGAGACGTGGTTTCACCATGTTGGCCAGGCTGGTCTCGAGCTCTTGACCTCAGGTGATCCACCCACCTTGACCTCTCATAGTGCTAGGAATACAGGCAAGAGCCACTGTGCCTGGCCCCAGATATACCTTTTTCAAGAAGTATTTTTTGTTATGAAAAGTAATTGAGTGATTATTCTGCAGTTCATATTAGGACCCCACACATTTCATTTCTTTTCTTCGTCTGGGTACAAGGTAGGATTGTACTTCTTCATGACTTTTCTTTTCTTTTTGTTTAAAAGTAGACTTTACTTTTTAGACCAGTTGTAGGTACACAGCAAAATAGAGCAGAGAGTACAGAGATTTCCCCCCAAAACCCCTCTGATACACATGCACAGCCTCCCCAATTATCAACTTAAAAGTAGACTTTACTTTTTAGACCAGTTTTAGGTACACAGCAAAATAGAGCAGAGAGTACAGAGATTTCCCCCCAAAACCCCTCTGGTACACATGCACAGCCTCCCCAATTATCAACATCCCCCACCAAAGTGGCGCACTTGTTACAACTGATGAACCTGCATTAGCACATCATTTTCACCCAGAGTCCACAATTAGCATTAGGGCTCAATCTCACTGTTGTACATTTTCTTGGTTTGCAGAAATCCATGATGACATAGGTCTACCATCTTAGTATCATACAGAATAATTTCACTCCTCTAAAAATCCTCTGTTCTCTGCCTGTTCATCCCTTCCTCCCCACAGCCCCTGGCAACCTCCAAGCTTTTTGTTATCTCTATAGTTTTGCCTTTCCACAATGTCATTGATATGGTTTAGCTCTGTGTCCCCACCCAAATCTCATCAAATTGCAATCCCCTCTTGTTGAGGGAGGGACCTGTAATCCCCAGGTGTCAAAGGAGGGAAGCGATTTTCCCCATAACCTAATAGTTTTATAAAAGGTAGTTTTTCCTGCACTCTCACACATGTTCTGTCTCCTGCTGCCATGTGAAGAAGGTCATTGTTTCGCCTTCCGCAATGATTATAAGTTTCCTGAAGCCTCCTTCGCCATGTGGAAGTGTGAGTCAATTAAACCTCTTTCCTTTACAAATTACCTAGTCTTGGGTATTTCTTCACAGCAGTGTGAAAACCAACTAATACAATCATGTAGTTGAAATTACACAGCATGTAACTCTTTTAACCTGGCTTCTTTCACGTAGCAATATGCCTTCAAATTTCCTCCATGTCTTTTGGCAGCTTGCCTCATTTATTTTTAGTGCTGGAGAATATTCCATTGTCTGGATGCACCGCAGTTCATTTATCCGTCCACCGATTGAAGGACATCTTGTCAATTATGAGTAAAGCTGCTCTAAACATGCATATGCAGATTTTCGTGTGGACATGTTTTCAATTCATTTGAGGAACTACCAAGGGATGCAATGCTGAATTGTATGGTAATAATGTATTTAGTTTTGTAAGAAACTACCAAACTGTTTTCCAAAGTGGCTGTACCATTTTGCATCCCCAACAAAAATGAATGACAGGCACTTCTTGATGCTCCACAGCCTCACCAGCATTCCGTGTTGTCTCCCATGATTTTGGACACCATAAAGTAAATGCTTAGGCAGATGAAATAGGAGGAAGAAAGTGATGTATGCCACTTCTGGGTAGAAGCATTAGGTGTCTGTGGGCAATTCACCATTCTCTCTTTTGTTTGCTGTAGTTCTTCATGATTTTCCATATAATTCTGCACTACTAACCAGAATCCTAGACTGAGGATGCTGTAGAGAGGAAACACCATAAGAAACTCAAACTAACACAGAAAATGCATAAAAATCAAATATTCATTGTTACAAGCCATGAATATTTGTGGGCTATTTTTCACTGTTGCATAATCTAGGCAGTGTTGTCTAATTTGTACTTAATGTGAACTACTATTAAAGCATTTATCCTTGTCCTGACAGAATTATTTTTGGCGGGAAGGAAAGTAATTGAAATTGTGTTCTGACAAATGTTTTAATTACCAGCATAGTGTTTATATAGGATAGTTATGAGTGTCTCCATTTAATATAAGAGTCTGATACTAAGAAAATAAACTAATGTACTCATGTACCACAATTTGTTTGAAGCAATTTCTTATATTTCTGTGTCCAAGGTGTTTTCCTGCATTTTACCGCGCTAACGTAGCCGTACTTTAAATAACAATCAGATGTGACTCTTCCAGCATAGATTTCGAAAGTCAAATGGAAGTTTTACTCTTATGAATTTTCACGAACATATTGGAAATGTTACAGGAATGTTTATGCATATGAATAATGATACATGCACAGAGAAATAAGAGATAGAATATTTGGCTTGCATGGTTATGTCAAATGCTTTGAGGAAATAGAGGAGATAAATGATTTAGTGTATTCGAACATGTTTTTGTTAACATAGTCAAATCAAGGAAAAATGGGTTACCCAGTGTTTATGTTTATTATCTCAAATAAAAATATGGAGAAAGGGTTGCATTAGTTTCAGAATGACGTCCCCAAGGATGAAGTTTGTAGGGCTCCGTCCTGGGCATCTCATCCTGAGGACATTGGCTTGGTGCCATGACATTTCAGTCATGTGTTTTGACCAACTTAAACTAAGATAAAGTTCACTTTCCACTCTAATCTCCTTACTCCGCAGGCTAGCCTGTGGATGTTAATGGTTCAGCCATCTCTACTGTGGGGTCAGGGGATGAAACGTTAACAAATATGACCAGAACTAGAGTCCTAGAAGAACCCCCAAAGAAAGCCACCTTATCAGCTTGTTCCGCCGCCCACATCTGATTCTGAGTTGTTTAATCCAAGATCAACAAGTTTTCATCTCGTTTGAGCCACAGGATCTTAGGACATCCTTGTTACAGCAGAGCATACCCTACAGAAATTCTAAAAACAGCAGCAAGCCATGGGAATGGAAGTGAGGTGCTTTCATCTACAAATTGATGTTATAAACTCATTTTATTCCTAGAAAGCTTCTAGTGAAATGATTTTGCAAAGTACACAATTAACTTAATCACCTTTCCCTACTCATCTTGACTGGCCACTGAGGAGCTATCTTGGAATAAATTAAATGGTTTAACTGCCCGCTTTTATTTTTTTTTCTTCATGACAATTTGTGTTTAGAATAAGGGTGGCAGAAGAAGCATAATGATATAAAGTAGCCATTTACATAACTGCCACTTGTTAAGGTGAAAATTATGAACAAAGCCCAATATCCCCTAAAACCAAATATCAAAATGTTAATAAGTAGAACGACATCACTGGCTACTATCGCCAGTGCAATTATTGACAACTTGATAACTATTTCACCTCATTTTTAGGGGCAAACTGTGTGCATGACTTAGAAGTGACCATTAGAATACTTTATTATCTTTGTAAATAACTATACTGTGGGCATTACATAACCTGTTTACATATCCATCCAGCTGTTTAATGAGTGTGTGATACAGCTGGTTTTAAATGAGACCTGCAGCCTTCAAGAAGCTTTAGTAATATTCTAATGATTAAACAAAATACAATTTTTTCCTGAGATGGAGTCTCACTCTGTTGTGCAGGCTGGAGTGCAGTGGCATGATCTCAGCTCACTACAACCTCTGCCTCCCAAGTTCAAGCAATCCTCCCACCTCAGCCTCCCAAGTAGCTGGGATTACAGGTGTGTGCCACCATGAACAGCTAATTTTGTATTTTTAGTAGAGACGGGATTTCGCCATGTTGGCCAGGCTGGTCTTGAACTCCTGACCTCAAGTGATCTGCCCACCTCGGCCTCCTAAAGTCCCGTGATTACAGGTGTGAGCCACTGTGCCTGGCTGACAAAATATAATTTTTAAAAGATGTTTCTCATCTGTTGCCTTATAAAGGTATCCTTAAATAATCTGAAGCTACATATATTCAATTAGAATAACCAAATACGTTTAAGATAATTTTATCAAATGATGTAATTTTTTACATTACAGGATCACACCTGTAATCCCAACGCTTTGGCAGACCCAGGCAGGAAGATTGCTTGAGCCCAGGAGTCCGAGACCAGCTTGAGAAACTTAGTGATTCCTTGTCTCTATTAAAAATAATTTTACAAATTAGCCATGGTTGGCTACTCAGGACGCTGACGGGGGAAGATCAGCTGAGCCCTGGAGGTCACAACTGCAGTGAAATAAAATTACACTTTATTTACAGCTCTTCGTATTTTTATTTTTTTAAATTTTAATCACTACTTACCTAAATATGTATCTATTGTATACTCCAAAAAGTTATTAATTTTGGTTATTTTTCCAGTCCCACTCTGATTGCTTCTTTAAAACTCACACAAGAAATACATTTGTATTTGTTTTTTATCATTGATGTACTGGCCAATGCTAATTAAATGTTATGGGAGTCAGAGAATTTTTCTGTAAGATACTATATTTCTGGACTTTGAGGCTTTGTTGGAGGCTAACCTCAAGGTAAATTTTATGATGCTATGCCTTTTTATAAAAAGAAATGTGTTTATTCAATCTTTTTAGTAAGTGTGTGTGTGGAGGCATATTTTGGGGTATATATTTATATAGAGAACATAGATAACTTAAAATTTCATACATATAGGAGTTATAGCTATGTAAAAGTAAAATTTCTGGGTCATGGAATGTATCTGTGTTCCACCTTTTTTTTTTTTTTTTTTTTTTGAGGCCTCTGTCTCCCAGGCCGGAGTGCAGTAGTATGATCAGGGCTCACTGCAGCCTGGACTTCCTGGGCTCAATAGATCCTACCACCTCAGCCTACTGAGAAAGTGGTACTCCAGGCATGTGCCACCATATGCAGCTAATTTTTGTATTTTTTGTAGAAATGGGATTTTGCTATTCTGCCCAGGCTCGTCTCGAACACCTGAACTCAAGCAATCCTCCCCCTTAGGCCTCCCAAAGTTCTATGTTCAACTTTCGTTAATGCTGAAAAAATTTTTTCCTAAGGTCGCTATTCCAATTCGAATGTAAGTCATCAGCATGTCAGAGGTTTAATTAGATTGTCAGTCTTTTAAATTTCAGATACTTTGGTAGGTGAGGGCTTAGTATAGTTTTAATACAGATTACACCAATGTCTAGTGATAATGTTTTGATATTCCACCTAGGGAAGTCCCTGAGTGGTGTTGTTTTGTTTTATTTTTCTTTTTTTGCTGTTTTTATTAAGTGTTACATACTTGATTTAAAATAGTATGTCATCATGAATGCTGGATATGGTCACATTTTTTAAGTAGATTTAATATTAAGTACAGTTGCAGACAATCTGCTTTCAGTACCTTGTGTTTGTACTGTTTCAGTGGTATTGATTGAAAATCAAACTTTCCAAATATTAAAGTAGTTAAATTTATCACCCTCATCGTTTCTTTGCAAAGCTTTTTTGTGTTATTTTAATAAATTTTTGCTTAAACCTGGCTGTTCTGCTTATGGAGTAGCCATTCTTCTATTCCTTTACTTTCTCAATAAACTTGCTTTCACCCACACTCAAAAAATTTGCTTAATCCTTAATAAAATACCATCCAATATTACCATCTAAATATCATTTTCATTTTCATGTGTACACCTAAAATTCAAGCAGATTTTGGGGGAGTGGGGATAAAGTATAATATAATTTTGTGTTTTTTTTTCTGTACCGAATTTTCCTCTATCATTTACTAAAAAAACTGGCTTTTAAAAAATTTTAAATGTTTGTCATAAATTAGGCATTCATATTTTTTCATTTTTTGTCTATCTTGTCTCAAAAGTTTACTGTCTTACTGAGAAATCAGTGAAAGTCTTATTGTATTTGTTTTACATGCAATACCATATTTTTCTCCATCATGTTTTAGGCTTTCTCTTCTGTTTGTTCTGTTTTGCTTTTTTAATAACCTGTTTAGTATTGTGATGTGCTTATTGTGTATTTCTTTATATTTAACTTTACTGGTGTTTATATCTTGGATTTGTCCTTGACTTCAGTCAATAGTGTTAAAATATTTTCAGAGATTATCTTTTCAAACATGGATTCTCCTTTCTCTCTCTCTGTCTCTCTCCTAGGACTCCAGCTATATGTATCTTATATAACTTCTCTATGTTTTAAATATATCTTACTTTTCCCCTCTACTTTATTATCTTTTGTCTATGTATGCTTCTTTTCCTTAATTAATTCCCTCTTCTGTAATTAATCCCCTGTCAATTTCATTAATTATTTTAGTTTTCAATTCAGGAATTTTTACCCCATATTTTCCTCTTTCTAGTGCCCTGTTGAGAATCCTTAGCAGAGAATTTCTTAAACATTGTAATCACAGATATCTAAAACTTATATCCCAATTTAAGTATGCTTCTATTTCCATCTATTATCTTTCTGAGTCTACCTTCATTTCAGTCATGTGTTATTATTTCCTCTTACAGCAGGTAATTTCTGATTAAATGCTGATACAGTTTAAAATAATTTTGAGAGATAAAATTTGACTTAAGATGCTACTATCTTTCTCCAAAAAGAATCTATTTATTTCCTTGATCTAATTGTCATATGGACATATTAAAAGCTGGTTTTGGCTGGGTGCGGTGGCTCACACCTGTAATACCAACACTTTGGGATTTACCTGAGGTGGGTGGATGACCTGAGCTCAGGAGTTCGAGACCAGCGTGGGCAACATGGTGAAACCCTGTCTCTGCTAAAAATACAAAAATTAGCTGGGCATGGTGGCAGATGATTGTAATCTCAACTACTTGGGAGGCTGAGGCAGGAGAATTGCTTGAACCTGGGAGGCGGAGGTTGCAGTGAGCTGAGATCTTAGCAAGACTCTGTCAAAAAAACAAAAACAAAAACAAAAACAAAAAAAAACCTGGTTTCATTCATTGACAAGACTCGTATATGTAACTCCTTATGGTTCACCTCTGCTCCCATAGCGTAGTCTGTCAGAATTTCAAAATAGGGCTTGAGATGTTCACCAGACCCTGTTCTATGACAGGCCCTCATACTCAGATTTTGTCCTTTTGCTACAGGGTAAATACCCATGGCTTTGCTGGGATCTTCAGACTCTCAGATAATGTTTGTCTTAACTGCCACTGGTGAATCACAAACACCTTGAACATTATATTAGGGTGAGATACTGAGTTGAACTCTATGGGTCTCTCAGATCCCCGCCATCTTGGTAGACGTTGAATACCTTCAAAAAGAAGCTTTTTTCTTCCTACAATTATAGAGAAGCTGCTCACAATTCCAGGTTGGATGCAAAATTACAGTGATTAAAATAAAAAGGAATAAGAGCAAATCTGTTTGCTCACGGGGGATTGTTGCCTGAATTCCTTCCCTGTGTGGTGGGAAGGTTGCAACTTCCACCTGTTAATGCCTATCTAGAGTCTCATTTCCCCCATGTTCTCTTGCCTTCAGCTCACTCTTAAAACTTTGACTTAGAGTATACTGAGTTCCTAATAACTATAGATTTTCCTGTCTTGATATTGAGTTGATGACCTGAATGCATTATTACATATTTCTAGTACTTGTTTGTGTTCGAAATGAAAGGGCAGATTCCCTGATCAATTCAGTTCACCGCATCCATCAGAAGTTAACAAGATTTTGTCCAATTTTATAGGTCTTCAAATATGTATTCAATTTGTTTAAATTTTATATACAAAAAGTAAGTACTTTAAGATTTACTTCTGCACTAGAAGATTCAGTAATTAAACCACACATTTTGAATACCTGAGCTCATTTGACTCAATAAAGAGAAAGAAATTTTCCACAAATGTTCTCCACAGTAAATGTTCTCATGGATGTTTAACTACTTATATATTCTCTCTCTCTCTCTCTCTCTACACACACACACACACACACACACACACACACACAAACACACACTTGTATTTCTAGCTTTGCAAAATGAACAGCACAGTTGTTTTTGGCACTGGGTGAATCTACTTAGGAGAAAGACAGTCACAGAGAAGAAACAAATGCCATCACCATTAAGAATCTAGTGACAAGATATTTGGATAATAGTTTATTTTGAAAGTAACTAGATAATGTGCAGAAACATAGACAAGACTATCAACTCTCCCCAATAAGTTAAATAGAAAATAAAAAATATTTTATACCTGTGTTACAGAATATACTCATTGCAAAAGACCGGAATTGAGGCATACATCTCTGTTTCTAACATCTAAATAAATTGAAATTTGTCCTGTTTACTTACTTCGAATAGCTTTGTAAAGCTTTTAATTATTTTTTAAAAGTTTATACAAAATAAACAACAACACTTAATGATTGGTATGGTATACTATATTATTTTTTAATTATTATGTTTATTATTGTTTAACCAACAGCTAGTGGTTTATTTGTTTGTTTTGGTTTCATGTCATAAAATTTCTACAGCTTGGAATGTGTATTGTTTGAATATTCCTGCTATGTGAGAGTCTGATGCCACAGTTTATCACAGTTTAGGTGATACATATTTGCAGACATATTCCTGGGTACCATCTTTTATCCCATTTCCACCTTCTCTATTACTAACAAGCAAGAAAGACATATTTTTTTTCATTCACATAAACATTAAAACAACAACTAAATGCAGCCTAAGTATTCTCAATTTAGAAAGCAATTGGAAAATTTCAGTTAGGTTATTTTTATGATAATAATAAATTGGTAGGATAGACCAACATAATTAAAACATCACATCACAGGAAATTATCATAGATGGGATGATGGAGGTATAGAAAATATAAAAGATTAACATGTAAAAGAATTAATAAATCATGAGAATGATTAAAGGAGAAGAAACAAGAACCAAACTTTTAAATCTCCAAGAAGAAAAAGTTGAAGAAAGGAAGAATGTTTTAAGTTGAGAAGACCCTTAGAGTTCGTTTAAAGGATTATGGAGCCCAGGGCATTGAGTTCAGGAAACAAAACGGAATCATTACCTCTTAACTCAGTATACTTGACTCAGTGAACAAAAACCTTTTTCACATTTCTTCTTTTCATAAACTTTAAAGTCACTGAGCAGGAAACAGTTGCAACCTGCTGAGAATCTTTAAAGTTTAAATAGCCTTATTCTCAGAGATGAGAACCTCTGTAGGTAAGGAAGAAGAGCTGTCAAATATGTCCTCAAGGTTTCTTGAAAATGTAAGGAAAAATAAGCACAAAGCCTTTGGTGGAAGTGATAATTCCTGCTTTCAGGTTCCCTCACAGATGAGCTAATTATCTCTGTCTTGGTGATCAAACTTGTTTAAGTATGTGTATGTTCCTCAGCCTCCCTCCTGCCCCACTCCACTGAAAAATTCTTTAATAAGACTCGCTTATTTTGTCCTTAAAAGGACAAAATTCCTGCACATGTACTACCTGAATGTACCACGTTTTGCAGCTTGAAAATATTTTGATTTTTTAACCATCTCCAAAATTATTTTATCTGTCCTCACCCCCCAAAAATCTGCAGCTAATTAAAACACATAAAAACACTTCCAAGGGTCTTTTAGTAATAATAACTATTCTTGAATCTAATTGGAATTCAAGTTTTACCACATTTTCAACAAAATCTGAATATGCAAGTTTAAGAATGGAACAAATGATAAGCCTATTATTACAATTTACGTCACCCAGGACTTTCATTTCACTGTAAGCAGCTGTTCATTTATTTGTGTCTTCATAAATGCCAGCCCTGAGACTTTACATCTTGAGAGATGGGGGATTACTGGTAGCATTTTTAGCATGTGAAACATTAATTAAAGCAAAGTCACATTTAGAATTATAGTAAGAAAAAAAAGAAAGGAACCAGTTAGGCAGATAGCTAGGACAGGTCCTTGGTAGAACTCCTTTTTTTCTAACAAAGGATCAGCCTGAGGGATCAGGCTGCAAGCTTAGATAAGGAGGCAAAGTCAACCATAAAGATACCTTCTGTGTAGCTAGCAAGGGTCATGTATACACAGTAGGCTTCAGTGAGCACATTGCTTTCCTTTTTTGGACGGAATTTGTACAGGGAAGGGTGGAAATGTGGAATGTGGATTGCTGGGGAGTGGGGTGGCGGGTGGGGGGGGCCTTGCTTGAAACATGCCTAAGAGGAGTAACACAGAACCCAGCATGTCCACAATGGAGAATTCCACCCACTTACACATGTGCAGTAAGGGAAATGAAACAACATGGAGTAACTTAGGCTAAGAGTCCATACGCACATTAGGACAGTAAGGAGCTGTCAGGAATTTGCACCTTATGCTAATGAAACACCTAGATCTAACTGGTTATTTGCACCTTACTCACCCCATGAGACAGTTTATAAAAGCCCTTGTATTCAACTGTGGAACAGCAACCCTCTTTTGCGCCCCCTCTCCACTGCAGAAAGCTTTCTCCTTTCACTCATTCAACTTTCACTCCAACCTCACCCTTGTGTCCATGTTCCTTAATTGTATTGGTCTTGAGGCAAAGAACTCTGGGTCCTACTTCAAACAAGAAAACTGAAACATTGTGGTGCATTAGCAAAGCTGCTACAGTAGTTTTAACAAAAAGAAATAAGAGGAGTTAGTGAATTTCAAGGTGGTTATGGAAAATTGAAGAGTGTGATTCCTACTGCAATTGCCCAAGTATAAGTGCAATATTACACCAACATATAGAGAAACTCCTGAAAAATCATTATTTGATACTAAAAGAATATAAGATGGAGATTTCAGTGAAACAAGCTATTCAAACCAATCATCCATTCTTCAGAACTCTCCACATTAGGGCAATATTAGAATTTTATATTTATTTACAGTGCTCTGGGATCATTTTCTTGCTAGTTATCTTAGTTCTATATTTAATTTTTAAAAAAGCTTTTCACTAAGATCGTTTATAATACAGATATACTGACATACCATCCCAACTCTGAGTTTCCCAGTGCATACAGACAATTATTTTATTTGAAAAGCTACAATTCATGCTTTGTCTTTTCTTTTCTCACATTGTATTACTTTGTCAAATTTCAAAGGTGGAGTCTTGTCCACCTTTGAATATACCATGTATATCATAATATATTATTGTCCAGAAATTAAGAGATGCTTAAGAGATTATTGTAGAATATTTTCATACTGGTGAAGTCCAATATACTCTGAAAAACTCATCTCGTTTGACTTCACATTCAGTTAATGGATATTTATTCAGCACTTTCTAAGAGCATTCCATTAAAGCAGAATAATACAATGAGCAATTAAAAAGAATCTTTTCTCTTTCTGAGTTTACATTTTAAGTCAGCATAGGCAGAGAGCATTATTCCCAGTTGAGGATGTGCCTTCTGCTGGTATTTTATAATTTCTTTCATATTGAAGCATCATCATCTTATGGTCTTCTAATTATTTCCATTTTTCTTAGTCTATGTCATCTTTCTCTGCTCCTTGTTTTTGACTCACACCGACGCTATTGACCATCTTGTAACCATCCAACAGGTTCACCTTGTCTGCTGTCTAGACAGAGCTGATTTATTGAGACAGAGGAATTACAATGGAGAAACAGTAATTTACACACAACTGGCAATGTGGGAGATGGGAGTTTTATTATTACTCAAATCAGTCTCCCCGAGCATTTGGGGATCAGAGTTTTTAAGGATAACTTGGTGGGTAGGGGCTTGGGAAGTGGGGGAAGTGCTGATTGGTCAGGTTGGAGATACAATCATAGGGCATCAAAGTGAGGTTTTCCTGCTATCTTCTGTTCCAGGGTGGGATCACAGAACTGGTTGAGCCAGATTACTGGTCTGGGTGGTGTCAGCTGATCCATGGAGTGCAGGGTCTACAAAATAGCTCAAGCAGTGATCTTAGGTTTGACAACAGTGATGTTATCCCCAGGAGTGATTTGGGGAGGTTCAGATTCTTGCATCCAGAGGCCACAGGGCTCCCAACCATAATTTCTAATTTGTAGCTAATTTGTTAGTCGTGCAAAGGCAGACTGGTCCCCAGGCAAAAAGGGGGTATTTTCATGAAAGGGCTATTATCAGTTTTGTTTCAGAGTCAAACCATAAGCTCAATTCCTCCCCAAGGTTAGTTTGACCTATGTCAAGGAATGAACAAGGACAGGTTAAATGTTAGAAGCAAGATGGAATCAGATGGTCTTATCTCTTTCATAGCCATAATTTCCTCAGCTATAATTTTTGCAAAGGCAGTTTCAATCTCTTCTACCCTCTCGCTGCCTCTCCTCTCTATTCCCCTGGTGCTGACCTCAAAGACCCTGGTTTCCCAAACCACCTTATACCAATGGTGTCTAATGCATGGATTACAGCTCCCTTTATTCCAAACCACATTACCCCTCAGCCTACTGGACTAGCTCATAGACTGGAATCTCAAAATCACCACACACATAGCACTTTGGGAGGCCGAGGTGGGCGGATCATGAGGTCAGGAGATTGAGACCATCCTGGCTAACACAGTGAAACCCCATCTCTGCTAAAAATACAAAAAAAAAAAAGTATCTGGGCACGGTGGTGGGCGCCTATGGTCCCGTGTACTCAGGAGGCTGAGGCAGGAGAATTGCATGAACCCAGGAGGTAGAGTTTGCAGTGAGCCGAGATCACGCCACTGCACTCCAGCCTGGGTGACAAAGCGAGACTCCATCTAAAATAATAATAATAATAATAAAGTCACCATACACAGATTTGGATCTATCTGCATTCCTTCAAATAAACTCCTTTACTTTATTTCTTCACCCAACAAAAAACCACTGGAGTCATTGTTGAGCCTGCTATCTGCCGAATCTTGTGCACCCAATATTTGGTGAATCTGCCAAGCCTCTG
Source organism: Mandrillus leucophaeus (assembly GCF_000951045.1). NCBI lineage: Eukaryota > Metazoa > Chordata > Mammalia > Primates > Cercopithecidae > Mandrillus > Mandrillus leucophaeus. The sequence goes on from NW_012101098.1 coordinate 878,197, forward strand.
TCATCATCAAATGTCCCATTTTCTCATTTTCTCCCTAACCCAACCACACACTTTATTAAAAGCCTCATTATGACTTTCCTAGACTAAAAATTATAGTCAACTAATACATCTCTCTACCTCAGTGACACAGCTTGTTTATCCAAACTTTATAGTGCCTACCAAGCACATATGCTGATACCCTTGTCGAAAATGGCCAGCTTTCAATAAGTGGCAATGATATGGACAAGAGGCAGGGAAACACTGGGTAGAAGAGAGTAGTTCTCCCATAAAGGCCCCACCCACAAGCCTGGGTCCACAGCCCTAAATGAGAACTTTACATCCCTGTTTTCCTGCCTGAATGCTGCTTTTTCCAAAATCACCCTGGTCCACCATACCCCCCATCCTGTACACATAAAAACACCAGACTCCACTGGCAGAGGAACAGAGGGATGTGGCAGAGAAGAAGAAAAAAGACAAAGCATCTGAATGTTGAGAGGAATTTGGCTCAGGACCACTGGAGAGGAGTTCTGCCTGAGACGGCTGAACTCCAGGGGAAGATTCTCTTTCCACTCCATCCCCTTTCCAGCTCCCCATCCCACTGACAGCCAACTCCATTACCCAATAAAATTTCTGAATTCACCATCCTTCAAGTCTATGTGACCTGATTCTTCCTAAATGATGGAAAAGGACCCAGGTACCAAGAGGGCAGGGTGTGAAAGGCTGTCTCCCTGACTTTCCACTGAGCTGATTAACACTTAGCCATCTGTGGATGGTATCTGCTGAAAGAGCATTAATTGTAACACACCTCTACACACTGCCATGTGGTCAGAGCCCAAAAGCACTGCCCTGGCCCAGGCACTGGCTCGCCTGCATGCTCCTCCTGCAAGGGGTTTGAGCGTGGCAGCCGAGTAAGCGAGCCACACCCCTGTTGCAAGTCCCACGAAGGGGTGCAGGGAACCCTCCCATCTCAGCAATATTTGTTATTCATGAGGTCATGTATTTACTCATGTACTTCTGTACAAAATAAGCCTTGTGTATTATGGCTGGCCCAACATACAGAATAATGATGATCAGACAGCTGAAATTAGTGAGCATCAGATAGAGTTTGGCATTTTCATCTATGATGACCATCATCTTAGTAATAGTTGGTGACAAAATTTAACTGAGCTATCAAAGATTTTGAAAGATATTTCTATGTAGGGGGCTTATAATAATTTATAATAATACTAATGTATAAGAACAATGACCAAGCATATTTATTTAGATACACCAAGCTACTTTGTGTCTCTTGTTCATTATTTAATTCTGTGGAAGTCACCGCTCATCAGTCATGGTTAGACATCTCCTTGAGTAGCGTACTTCAATGTCTTTATATTAATAAAATAAAGTCACTGCAGTTACTAGCTCTCATTGGGTGTCATACACTTTTATGTAAAAAAGGTGATTTAACGTAGTTTGCAAGTAGAGAATTTGCTGATTGAGCAAATTCTTCATTTACCTCTTTAAACAAAACATGTAAGATTCATGTGGTTAATATCCTAAGAAATAGAGGGAGATATTACCCAACCTTCATGAGCACTGAGAAGGTTAAAGATGATTTCTCTAATGTTTAGCACAGTGACTTGTACATAGTAGGTCCTTAATAAGTTACAATACCTTCATACAAATTTTATTCAGAGTTGGATCCTGGCTATATTTTTCTTTATGAATTCTATTATCCAAAAAGGTATATTTCATCTCAGGTGTAACTCAGAATGATGTGCTTTGAGTATTATACATGAATTCCTTGAGAAATGCTGTATAATATTATTTTAATTATTAATCTAAACTCTAGCCTCATAATCTTGAAGGTAAAAGAGAGTGAGTTGTTAAAAAGAAAAAGATCAGAAGAATAATTTCAGTTGCAGGCCACGGGCATGAAATTTCAAGGATGGTCAAGTTTCAGTTTGAGTTGAGTTGGATACTTTATGCTGTGATTGTTCTTAAGGTCATTTTAATCACCGAGCAGTAAAGTTTGATTTGGTAATGTTTCACAGTAAAACCACTGATGTTACAAATGGGAAAATGTTTCTGTGAAGGCCAGTAACAAAACATGATGTCTGCTCAGAGCAAGGATGGCCAGCGGGAGAGGTACTAAATGTGATAGTAAAATATTTGAAGTAGAGAAAAATTCATTAAACCTTGATATTTCAAAATAGAAGAGGTAGGGAACATTTTAATTTTATGCTATTATGTGGATGGTGACAAGTGAGCTTTAGAATTTAACTTGAAATGTGCTTTCTTATTCATACCTACCTGAGTTAAGGAAATGGGAATTGAAGATAACTCACATTCCAAAAAGGCTATAAATTTCCCTTTAAGGCTGGAACATCTAAGTATTTAAAAGTCTAAGGCTTACAGAGAAAGATAGGGGAGCAAACTCATATTTACCTTGCCGTCCTTTCTGAAATCCATAACAATAAAAATCATAAAAGAAAAAAAAATGTAATTAGGGATTGGCTCAGAGCCCAAAGCCCAGGTTGTAAACCAGATCTGTACGGAGGTAAGATACGGACAAAATCAAAGTAGGAAGAATGCAATTCTCCTATTATTTTCTGGGGCTGAAAATTTATTTCTACTGAAATAAATCAAGAAAAACATTCCCATAGGATTTTACCTCAAAAGATGAGGATTCTGGGTGAAAAAGCCTATGGGAGAAGAGGAAACTGCATAAATGACCTAATTTAACCATTACATTTTCACTCTTTCCCTTCCTCACTTTCCCCTACATATTTCAATTTCTTTATTTTTTTAAGCAATTATTTACTATGTGTAAGGCTCTTAGTTAACCAACTCTTGGATATCAGATAGATTGATCTTCAACAGAATATGTCAAAGTTTATGCTAGATGTTCCTAAGCTTCACTGTCACATGAAGGGGTCCAATTTTTCACTCTGTTACCCCAAATCAAAGCAAACTCCTCATACTACATGGTCAATCCTTCAGCCATTCCTATTAGGTCTACCACCAAAATACTTTCTCTCTCACCACTCCATGACTACCACTGTCCTTGACACAGCCAAAGCACTGCCATGTTTCACTGGAGTATCAAAAAGAACTCCTAAGCAGTCTGCTTGCTCTCAGGAAATCACCCCTACATCTTTCATTTTTATCCCTCCAATGACTATGGTACCACCCAGATGAAATTCTCATTCCTTAATAAGTCCTTCACAAACCCAAATTACTCAGACCTCCATATCTTTCTGTCCTCTTCATGTACCCCAATCTTCAAATCCTTCAGTCTGCCCTCGTATTAGTCCATTCTCATGCTGCTAATAAAGACATACCTAAGACTGGGTAATTTATAAAGAAAAAGAGGTTTAATGGACTCACAGTTCTCATGGCTTCAGAGGCCTCACAATTATGGCCAAAGGCAAAGGAGGAGCAGAGACAAGTCTTACATGGTGGCAGGCAAGAGAGACTGTGCAGGGGAACTGCCCTTTATAAAACTATCAGATCTCATGAGACTTATTCATTATCACTAGAAAGGCACAGGAAAACCCCACCCCCATGATTCAATTACCTCCCACCAGGTCCCTCCCATGACACATGGGGAATATGGGAGCTATGATTCAAGATGAGATTTGGGTAGGGACACAGCTAAACCCTATCAGCCCTGTCAACCAATTCTGCTTACCCGCTGTGTGCAGCTGTGTCTCTAGTTTCTTATCTAGTTGTTAAGTTGGCCCATGGATATTTGACCCTGGCTTTCAGGTGAAAGGTCAATACTGAAGTCATCAGTGGGGGAGTCACTGGAGTATTATGACATTTGAATGCATGTAGCACTAACAGATCACCAAGGGTAAGTGCAGAAAGGCTAAGAAAAGGAAGTCCTTCACAAAGGAGGCAGTAATCTGTATCTGATAATGGTAATCAAAACAACAATAATAGTAAATAATGATAGTATTGAATAGATCACTATGTGCATGATTCATCTGTATAACACAACTGAATGAATGCATTATTTTTATTTCACCAGTGAGAAATTATTAACTACAGATACAGAGTAAGTAGTTAAGTCAAAAAGGCATAGCTGGCAAATGGAGGAGTTGGACTTTAATCCAAGACAGTTTCCATGGTACAGCCCCTCCCTTGCTCTGCTATAATGTCTCTCAAATATTGCTCCTACAGGCTGAATTGCTTCTGGGTGGGGCCATAAGAGAGCAGGGTTGGCAGGTCCGGGTGGAGCCATGGGTGTCAGACATGATAAAACCTGGAAAAATATCTCTCAAAAGGCCAGTCTAGACACAAAAGGTGTTATTTGCAGGAGTAATTGGGGAAGGTGCATATCTTATAACCTCCAGAACAGTGGCTGGCAATCATTTATGTCTGCGCCTCTGCAAGACTCAGGCTCCTCTCATCATCGCATGTGAGCATGCGCACAACTTCAGTAAACATACGGGGCATGCGGAACCTCCCAAGTGCTGGTAGGCCACTGCACATGCCGACAGCCTGCCCCAAGGGAAAAATCAAGGGAGGAAAAACACAAACCCTGAAACCATGCCAATGTATACAACCCTAAGTCCAGGGCTGAACCAGGCACTTGGATCTCTCAAGTCACCCACTTAACTCTCTTTCGAGTGTACTTTGCTTTCTTTCCCTCCTGCTCTAAATCTTTTTAATAAACTCTGGCTCCTGCTCTCAAACTTAGTTGGTCTCCCCCTCTGCCTTACACTCCTGAGCCAAATTCTTTTCTCTGAGGAGGCAAGGGCTGAGTTTGTTGCAGACTCGTATAGATTTGCCACTGGTAACAATGCAACCACTTCATCTAACCGTACGCATTTCAGAGCCTGTTCCTTCTCCCAAGCTTTAGTGTTTATACTTACTCACTGTCAGCTCAATAATTATCAGGATCTACAAAACACAATTTTTATATGAAGGATAGTCTTGACATAGCATAAATCCAGAAGCTATTGGTTGTAATAAAGCATTATACCTATAGAGGGCCTCACAACAGAAAGAAAAACAACTCTAACATTCTGTGAATAATCTTGGACAAGTATGTAGACCGTCTTCAACTTAAAATGGTTAGGCTGAAGATTTTTTGCCTTTACAATGGTACAAAATGGATATGCATTCAGTAGAAACCATACTTCGAGTATCCATACAACCATTCTGTTTTTTATGTTCAGTACAGTACTCAATAAAATTACACGAATTTATCAACACTTTGTCATAAAATAGGCTTGAGTTGGATGATGTTGCCCGACTGTAGGCTGATATAAGTGTTCTGAGCACGTTTAAGGTAGGCTTAAAAGGGTAAAATATTGATATTTGGGAGGTAAAATATTGATGTTTGGGAGGTTAAGTGTATTGAATGCATTTTCAACTTATACATATTGTCATTACAGTGGATGTATCAGGACATAAGCCAAATGTAAGTTGAGGAGCATCTTTCTAGTGAATAATCTAAACAATTAAGTTACTAAAAATGAAGACCATGGCAGGCCCCTTGAAATAAGGGCAATGAAATGAATGAAGAGAAACATACCTTTAGAAATTACACACATAATTTTTAAAATAGAGGCTCTGGCAGTCAATAAAACTAGTACTTAATAATTACTCAAATCCTGAGCCAATTGAAACTTTTACAAAAGCAGATGAAAACAAATGTCATTGTTATAATGGTCCTGGACGTAGAATGGCATGGCAGCTTCAGAACGTAATCATAAAGTACTTTTATTCTAATGCAGCTATTCCTCTGCAGCATCCAATGGCTCTCAATTATATGCATTTGGTTCCTTCATTGATCAGCATTTCCAGCAGGCAGCAACGCATCTCAATCCCACATCTCCTGCTGGTTCACCAAAATGAGCTCCCCTCGCTTCCTTTGGAATTAGGCAAAAATTTTCTATGTTATTACTTTGAAATATTTTTGACAATAAGAATGCTATTCTTTGAATAATCTTAAAGTTAATTAATGAATTAGATTACAGGTTTTCTTAACATTTAACTGAGCAAGTATTCTGGTTGGTTTATAGTGATTGATAATGGTTCACATAAACAAGAAAAATCCAAATTTCTGAAAAAAATTGTATTCTTTATGCTTTAATTGTTTTGTTTCTTTATGATATATATAAAGGTAGCTATATATATATAGTTAAACATAGTCACATATATAGTAATTATATTTTTATATATAGTTAAATATAGCTACATATATGTAGTTATATATTGTTTTTGTTTTGTTTTGTGATCTAACCCATATGTCAAAAAGAAAAATGGTTCAAATATGACTTTAATTAATTGTCTTGGTGAGTAGTTTGTAAGAAAGGAATGCTTATTGTACTTCAATATTTTACCCTTTTAGTTTGTTTAAATATTTGGTTTGCATCCCTAAGAAAAAAAAATAAAGTTCATATAATACCTGCAACCAAGTTACTCTTTGGACAAAGTAGATATACGAAATAATTCTGTTTTATAAATTGTTACTGGCCTTGCCTCAACCTCATCACAATGACTAATAATGTTATCTTAATATTCTTATTTATCAGTTTTCTTTTTCCTAAAAACCTAATTTGGATTATCTATGTTGCCTATACTGCTTTATCTTAATTATACACCAATGTCACAGTCAGTAACCATTAAGATTATAAAATAATAAAACTAGGTGTTTAATAAAACTAAATTATGATATACCATGTCAACATAAGGAATATAGTTCATTGTTATATCCAAATAAAAATAAACATGCAGATGTATATAGGCAAAAGTATATTAAAATTATTTAAAATGAGAGTTTCAAATATCGAATTAAAGCAGTTTCTTCACTCTTCATAGGAAGAGTAGGGGATGCTATTTTATTTTTCATTTCAACAAATTAAGAAACACAATTTTAAAGCCCATAATTTAAGCAAAGAGATTATACTAAGTAAGCCAAAGAGACTCACCTGTTTATTTACCAAAGCAAATGAAATTAAGAGAAAAACAGAAAAGATGAAAAATAAAGAGAAGAATAAAGAGAATGAAGGGGTCCAACATAAAGATTTTATAAGAGGACCAGGCACAGTGGCTCATGCTTACAGTTCTAGCACTTTGGGAAGCCGAGGTGGACTGGACCCTTGAGTCCAGGAATTTGAGGCCAGCCTGAGCAACATGGAGAAATCCTGTCTCCACAAAAAATACAAAAATTAGCCCCATGTATTTTTGGTGGTGTGCACCTGTGGTCCCAGCTACTTGGAAGGCTGAGGTGAGAGGATCACTTGAGCCTGAGGGGGTTGAGGCTACAGTGAGCTATGATCACACCACTGCACTCAGCCTGAGTAACAGAGCAAGACCTTGTCTCAAAACAAACAAGCAAACAAACAAACAAAGATTTTGTAAGAGAAGAGGAACAAGAAGCGGGAAAAGATGTTCAAAGACACATCTCAAAAGAAAAAACACACATAATTCAAACAGAAAGACATCTTTAAAGGAAAAAAAATGACAAGAATCATTGTGAGCATATCATTTCTGAAAATAAACAAACATGAAAAAGAAACACATATTAAGAGACAAGTTGTCAGATCCTTGCCTGTACAAGATAAAAAATTATTAAATATTCAAGGTATAGATTTAAGGAGAGAGACCAGTGTTTGGTGTACAGCTAGTAGGATTTCTAGACAGGCAAGTAATCGGGTTTTAGATACTATTTGAAAGGATTAAATTCAACTGCCTGTTGAGATTGGTTGAAAAAAATAAGAAAATGAATACTCAGGCATCTATGGAGAACATGAAAATTTCAGGGAGGGTAAAAGAAAGTATCCACAATAGTGCTCAAGAAGAAATATGCAAAAATGTCAGATAAAACCAAAATTGTGTTGTCTAACAAAAACCTGTGTTTCCAAACCTGGAAGTGGTATCACGTATCTCAGGGCTATAAGGTCATGTGAATAAGTAACTTTTTGGGAAACAAACACAAGCTAACCAAATCCAAGGAACAACCTCTGGTAAATTCTGGTAAAAATGGCAGAGAGGCTCTGCCTGATACACATTATATATTCCTGAGATTTTCATAACAGAACTTTTGTTTTTACATTATGTTTTGAGAAGGGGCTAGAGTAAGAAAAAATTTCAGCACCACCCACCAAACCCATTAAAATTTACTTTTTTCTGATGTTGATTTTCTGAACCAGCTCAATGTTCTTCCAACAAAATGCATAATTCCAGAACATTTCTTACTTGTCCACAAGTACTGTATACAACAGACTTCAAGGCTTGCCCAGACCTTCTTGAAACTTTAGATGAAAAAAGGGTAGAATGTCAAGTTTTCTTGCTCCATAAAAACGACTAAGATTTGACCTACTCTCCGATATGTTGCAAGCTCATGAGAGGTATAAAAGAAATAGACAAATCTATTGTGAAAGACTTGAATGCCATTCGTGTTTAAAACATAAGGCATGTGACAGACACTTGTAAATTAAAAACCATCACAGACATTTATGTTGTGATTTGTTGTCCTCTATAGTGTTAAATTTCAGTGTGCAACTCTGGAACTGAAATGAATCAGGCAACATTTAAAGTATAAGTCTCTGCCAATAATGCTCAAAATATGTACTTTAGAATAGTGTTAATTTAATTTGTATGATGAATTTTTTTTCGTTAAATTTAATTATTTTTGTGGTCTAGGGCTTCACTCACTTACTCATGTTAAGATATGAGAAAAGATGTATGCATGAGCCAATGAGATAATTTCCATGACAGAAAATCAACATTGTCAATAACTACACAGTGGCAGGGGGTATGAAGTAGAAAAAGAGAGTTGACAATATCCTTTAAATATCTGTGAGATTTGAAAGGAAAGAATTTCATTATTCTTTTCACTGACAGACAAATAGACATGTTAATGTGAATAAAAGGTGATATTTTACAATTCTATTCTGCTTTTTCTATTGGGATAACTTCTTCAGGAAATTAACTTGTATTTGTTGGGAAATTGAGTTATCTAATCCAACTTTGAGTCTTAAGACGTAACATGAGTTATATATATATTTTTAAAAATAATGAATTAGCTCAAAAATCATAAAGTTTTTTTGGTTCAATATTTGGTGGTACCATAATCCTAATATTAAAAGTCTCACTTAAAATTTATAATTCTTAAAATATCAAAGACACATTTGTTAAGAAAAACTGAATGAACAATTTCTGCTAGTGTAACTTTTACTGGGTTTACATAAAGACTTAAATCCAGAAACAAAGGTTTCTAGACATACAAATATTACCGGTTAGAATGCTAACGTTGCCCATTATTTACACAAAAGTGTCTTGTCTCTGGGAAAATTGCTGAACTGACATATCATTCTTCTAGACAAGTCGTTGTCACTGGTGAGGAATGGAGGGCTCTTGGAATCCCCTCGGGTCTTTTCAATATATACCCTATTAATTCCAGGGCATAAAGGGATTTCTACTAGTAATCAATCAACTATGCAAAGTTATCCAAAGTAAAATAAAATTTAAATTTAAGTTAGCTTTTGATTTAATAAAAATATAGAGTATATTAGTCATGATCCACTCAGAAAAACAGAACTCACACAAGCTCGCTGGGCGCAGTGGCTCGTACCTGTAATCCCAGCACTTTGGGAGGCCAAGGTGTGTGGATCGCTTGAAGTCAGGAGTTTGAGGTCAGACTGGTCAACATAGTGAAACCCCATCTCTACTACAAATACAAAAATTAGCTGGGTGTGGTAGTGCGTGCTTGTAATCACAGCTACTTGGGAGGCTGAAGCATGAGAATCACTTGAACCCAAGAGGCATATGTTGCAGTGAGCCAAGATAGTGCCACTGCACTCCAGCCTGGGCAACAAAATGAGACTCCATCTCAAAAAACAAACAAACAACAAAAAACCCCAGAACTCACACAAACTAACAGAATCATTATATAAAATGTATTGAAGGGGGTTGTTTTGGACTGACCTCCTATACCAGGTGCCAAATAACAAAAGTGAAATTTTACGGAAGCCAGAAAATCCCAAACCAATTAGTTTTGCTTAAGAACAGGAAAGTCACAGCAATTAATCAGAAAGGGCCCAGATAACCTGAGTCAGCCTAAGTCCCCTCTGCTTTAAACCTTACAAGAAAAACGACCTGAAGTAACCTGATGTTTACTGATCTACTTCTTTTGATTGTTCTGTTTATTTGTTCCCATCTTATAAAACCCATGGTTGTGTCATGCCCACTGTGAGTTCTTATTGTTTTTGTTTGTTTGTTTGTTTGTTTGAGACAGAGTCTTTCTCTGTCACCCAGGCAGGAGTGCTGTGGTGTGATCTCAGCTCATTGCAACTTCCACCTCCCAGGTTCAAGTGATTCTTGTGCCTCAGCCTCCCAAGTAGCTGAGATTACAGACTTGCACTACCACGCCTGGCTAATTTTTGTATTTTTAGTAGAGACTGGGTTTCACCATGTTGAACAGGCTGGTCTTGAACTCCAGACCTCAAGTGATCCATTTGTCTCGGCCTCCCAAAGTGCTGGGATAACAGGTGTGAGCCACTGCCCCCAGTCAAGAGCTCTTATTCTATCTTAGAGAATGGGTTGCTACCCAGTTCATAAATTGCAAATAAAAGCCAATTAAGTCTTAAACTAAATTTTAGCTATCCTTTTTGTTTGTATGTGTTTTACAAAATGTGTATATTTTGTCCATGCATTTTTACTGTATGTAAGTTTTATTATGTTATTATTATTATTTATGTTAAAGTAATACTAGCTTTAATTATAGATAATGTCAAAATTTTTGTAATGGAGCACAATAAAATTTCTTGTTGACAAAAAGTAATCTTCAAGTGTTATAATTTTGATTTTTGCTGGAAGAATCCCGTATAGAAACCTATTTGCAAAGGCATTGAAAGAGCTGAAAAAAGCAAATGGGATGTGACAGAGAAGTAGAAATTATGCTAATGTGAATAAAAGGTGGTATCTGAAATTCTGTTCTGTTTTATATATTGGGATAACTCCTTAAGGAAATGAACTTGTATTTGTTGGGAAATTGAGTTATATTATCTAATCAGACTTTAAGCCTATTGAGAAATGAGCCCTCCACCTCCACCTCAGAGAGCCACTGTTACTTCTCTTAGGGCCAGAGGGTAGACCTACAGTCCAGGTGCTGGACCTACCTAGCAGGACTGGTAATCATGGAAAGACAAGGCCACTGATAGTCAAGCTTCTGGAAGAAAGGTGTCAACTGCAGAATCACGAGGTTCATACATTTGAAAAGGAGAACTTTATTTCTCATAATGGGTTGCAGCCTACAGGTTGGTCATCCCATAGGCTGGGAAGTATAGCTGTTGGAAAAAGCTGAGAGTAAAAACTTTGAGGGAGAGAAGAATAAAACAGGAATTTATGCTGAATGGGTTGGCTAAGTATACATATTCAATAAGCTACAAGAAGAATCATTAATATTTATAAAAGGAGAAACATGCACATGCACAGTTGAGCTTCATGCCTCTTCATAAGTAGCATGCTTTTAAAACATGGTGGGATGAGTGCAGTGGCTCACGTCTGTAGTCCCAGCTACTCAGTCTGAAATGGGAGCATAGCTTGAGCCCAGGAGGTAGAGGCTGCTGCAGTGAGTCGTGATTGCACCACTGCACTCCAGTCTGGGTGACAGAGTGAGATCCTGTCTCAAAAATTACCACAAACACACACACACACACAAGAACGAAAAAATCAGGGTGGTGTTGGCATCACGAGGGTGAAGTTGTCAGCCCTCTGATGACGAGTGGTGAAGGAGAAGATACAAAAACACTCACTGTGCATCCTCCATGAGAGGTTGGTCAAGTTTTAGGGGAGGATGCCTTGTGAAACTAGTAAGCTGTCACTCCAAAGGTGGAAAGAGGGAGAGGGGATTAGTGGTGGCCTCAGATGATTGGCTAAGGGCCAAAAAAGAATTAGTCCTCTGTTTCTTTTTTCCAGAACTGGTTTCAGCTTACCACTTAGGAAATAATTCTGGTTAAAGATGAACAAGAAAAGGGCATACAGACGCGAATCCAACCTCCTGTCTTGTCATGGGTGAGAACTAAGTTTGTAAGCCTGGAGTCCCCACGGCCAAGAGGGGGATCATTCAGTTGATTGGGGGGCTTAGGATTTTATTTTTATTTCTCAGAAGAGATATTGAGCTACTTGGATTTTAAGCTCCTTTCTCCTCTCAAGTTTTACCATAGCCTCCCATTGTTACAAAAAAAAAGGATTTCAATCCAGACCCCAACAGAGGGTTCTTGGATCTTGTGCAAGAAAGAATTTAGGGTGAGTCCAGAGTAAAGTGAAAGCAAGTTTATTAAGAAAGTGAAGGAATAAAATAATGGTTACTCCATAGACAAAGCAGGCCAAAGGCTGCTGGTTGCCCATTTTTATGGTTATTTCTTGATGATATGCTAAACAAGGGGTGGATTATTCATGCCTCCCCAGTTTAGAGCATATAGGGTAACTTTCTGACGTTGCCATGGCATCTGTAAACTGTCATGGTGCTGGTGGGGATGACCAGAGGTCCCTCTTGTGGCCATCTTGGTTTTGGTGAGGATTTAGCTGGCTTCTTTACTGCAAGCTGTTTTATCAGCAAGGTCTTTATGGCCGGTATGTTGTGCTGACCTCCTGTCTCATCCTGTGTCTTAGAATGCCTAACTATCTGGGAATGCAGCCCAGTAGGTCTCAGCCTCATTTTACCTGGCCCCTATTCAAGATGGAGTGGTTCTGGTTCAAATGCTTCTGACTCCATTGACTGAAACTAATTAAAGATGCCGCTTGGCAATGGACCATGGAATTGCACGCAGAGAGAAGTAAGTGTGAGAATGGCTCTTACGTCAAAGAGAGAAAAGACCCACACACAAAGACTCACAAAAACTCTCTCCCAGACCAAACTTCACTGTGGCCCCTCTGAGTCCTCTTTTTCACCTGGCCTTGTCCTTGGCTCCACCCCTGTTGTGTGGCCCATTAACTTAGTTTTAGCAATGAATCCTGCAAAAACAGTTTATCAAGGATCTCCACCTCCTTACTCTTGATCTCCAATTAAGCTCCTCTTCCTGTACCCTTGATGCCTAGTCAAGTTCCTCTTAGTAGTTTTCCATCCACCCTCTCATCCTATCCCTTGGCTATTTTGATGTCATGCTCCAAAAGACGGCATTTTGATGTCCTGAACTGACGAAGCCTCAAGGTGTCTCTGACCTTCCACACACACTGTCTCTCCCAAAGAAGCAGAAGTTCCTTTAGCTGCCTAAGATCCAGTCCCATGAAGGAGAACAATTATTTTTACTTTCCCTTCAAATTATCTCATTGTCTATTGCAGAAAAGAAGAGCAAGATGTAACCACATCCAAGCAGACCTTTCTTTACAAGTATAATGACTGTCTCCAAGGATCATTCAAATTTCAAAAAGAACTACTTACAAGTTAATCTCGGTTCCTAATCCCATCATTCTCCCTGGCAATCATTCATTGCTCCTCAATCGAATTCCTCTTCTCCTCCACACATAATCTGTTTACTAGTATCCAAGTCCCCATTCTTTCTGTAAACTCAACATGGTGCATAAGCTTCTGAACATCATTGTGGGTTTTGGTCTTCATTCCAAAGGAATGAAGGAATATACACATTAAGTAAATTTGGATGCCTTTTCTCCTACTAGTCAATCTGCCTCGGGTCAGGGATTTTTCAACAAACCTTCAAGGGGCCAGGAGTCTATGGCCCCCACACTATCAATCCCCTAATGCTAGTATATTCAGAGTTAAATTCTATCTCTCTCCCCTGTTAAAACAGTCTTGATCCTTCTTGCAACAGCCTTGAGTAAAGGCATCATTGCCATTTTTAATAAATGTGAAGAGCAAAAATTATTATTATTATTCTTATTCTTCTTCTTATTATTATTATTTTGAGATGGAGTCTCATTCTGTCACCCAGGCTGGAGTGCAATGGCGAAATCTTGGTTCACTGCAACCTCCGCCTCCCAGGTTCAAGAGATTCTCCTGCCTCAGCCTCCCAAGTAGCTGGGATTACATGCATGTGCCACCACGCCCAGCTAATTTTTGTGTTTTTAGTAGAGATGGGGTTTTGCCATGTTGGTCAGGTGATCCGCCCACCTTGGCCCCCCAAAGTGCTGGGATTACAGGCGTGAGCCACGACGCCTAACCCCAAAATTAATTTTAATAACACACCAAATGCACACACCCACACAACAATTTTACATGTTTTTTAAATGCTTACATCTAGACAGTGTGAGAAAAAAAGGAATTTGTTTCCATCAATAATGTTTTAAAATACATTTTGTTTTCTTTAGGATTTCTCCTTGTTAGCATTCTCATATATGCCAACCTGATGAAGGCAAGCACAAATTGTGGAATGAACAACAAATCTTCAATTCATGGGCTGCAAAAAATAATAACAAAAAAGAATTAGCAGGCTAAATCTTTTAAATTCAAAACACAAGAACTAAGCATAGCACTAGCACTCAACTAACGCACAATGCTCCAATTTGGGGAAATTGAGCTTCCGTTTTCATAGACTTATGAAGTGCAAAGGAAAGAACATAAAGTCCCACGCTTAGTCAATGTAGTGCATCTAATACAAAACTCCCACAAATGAGGAACTCTAAAGCATTTCAACCTCAGGGAAGGGTGAATTAGAAATGTGTCCTCTCACAAAGATAGCAAAGAAAATTGCCTAACTGCAATCTTGACTCTCAATAGAAGGGATAAATAATCTACCCTTGAAAGCTCATAACCACCAGGCAGTGCATTTTTAGCGTGAATAGACAATTCCTCTGTGGCCCTAGAATTTTTATATCTAAATTAATTTTTATTTTATTTTGTTTTTGAGACAGGGCCTCACTCTGTCGCTCGGGCTGGAGTGCAGTGGTGTGATCTCAGCTCACTGCAACCTCCACCTCCCAGGTTCAAGTGATTCTCCTGCCTCAGCCAACCGAGTAGCTGGGATTACAGGCACGTGCCACCCTGCCCAACTAAGTTTTGTATTTTTAGTAGAGATGGGGTTTCACCCTGTCGGCCAGGCTGGTCTCGAATCCCTGACCCCAGGTGATCCACCTGCCTCAGCCTCCCAAAGTGCTGGGATTACAGGCATGAGCCACCTTGCCCGGCCAAATTAACTTAAAGTGACCTCACACTTAGTGTCCCCAAACCCTGTCAGATACAAACTCATATGCTCCCATAGACTTTGACACAATCCCACAGAAACAATTGCAAGACAAATCCTAGGCTATCATGCCAAAAAATTGTGAAATGCACACCAAACAAAGGCACAAGGAGGGAGAGACTTCAGGGATAACAACCAAATGCACAGTCTTCAAATACTTGCATAAATACACACTGAATTTTTAAAATACATATGTGATACCAAAAAAAATCCATCGATCGTGATTATAATTTGAAGCCATTACAATTTTAAAAACCTTGATACATTATGGTGCATATCCACTTAGATTGTTAAACTGGATGTAAGAAAAGCTGTGTACTTGAAATCCAGTTTGTCATGGGAAGCTTCCAATGGATTTTAATTTGGACATGCAGGAATCCAGCATTTAACTTTGTTCTTAATCTTTTGCATTTATTTTATTATTGATGTTTTCTATTATAAAAGTAACTATTGTTGGCAAATTTATATCAATATCCCTGTCATTTTCCCTTGATGTGCTATACAATATTACTTTTTATACAGGTGAGCACTGGTAATTGTGTCAGGTTGTTTTAGTGCTGCTGTAAGAAGTTGCCACTAGCCTGATGGCTTAAAACAACACAAATTTATTTCTTTACAGATACAGGAGTCAGAAATAGGCCTCACTGGGCTAACATTATATATATATATAAAACATATATATATAACATAATATATATATAACGTAACATATATATTCATTGTATAAGTGTCCACAGAACTTCATGAGGCTCTAGGGGAGAATTCATTTCCTTCTGTTGTTGATTTTGTGTGTGTGTGTGTATGTGTGTGTTTTAACCATGTGGAAATAAAATCTCAAGAACGGTACTATAGAATAGGTTGTACTGAGTAATAGAAAAATTTAATAACCTCACAAACTGAGCTGAGGAATAGTCCCAAAACGTATAAACATATACATTGTGTGTGTATGTGTGTGTGTGTACACATTTTAGATGCTTCATATACTTTATACATTATATATACTTTACATATATTAGATATTATATATATTTGATATATATTATATATGTATATACTTTACATAAAATATATACTTTATGTTTAATACATATTATGTGAAAAAATATATAATACATTTTAGTAGACATGATATTTATATCCAGATTTTTGAACACCATTTTTTAGGGAAAATTAGAAAGGAAAAATGATATACCGTATCAAAGGAAATAATAGTTGACCATTTCTCATAACTGAGGAAAGACGTGTTCTACCAAGAGTGCTCAATTGGAACTGTGCAAATTAAAAAAAAAAATTCAAAGAGAAAAGCAAATCAAACCAGTTGGGCATAATTTTATGAAACTTCATTAAATCAGAAATAAAGAAGAAAACCCTTAAGCTTCTGGAGTAAACATCACACACACACACACACACACACACACACATATACACACACACACACCCCTCTACTACATACAAGTGAATAATAATCTCATTGAGATTAGAATTATTTCTTATATATTTTATTGGAAACAAACTTCCTATTACTACTGTAAACAGTAATCTCTCTACCTTGCTGTAAATAGAAATTAACAAGACATACACTATCTTCTTTATTTTTAAAAATGCTTCATCAAATATTTGTAAGATCAAGGAAATATAAATTGTTATGACAAAGCCTATAATCAAGAGTCCCTCTCATCCCAGTCCCTGTCTGATATGGTTTGGCTGTGTCTCCACCCAAATCTCATCTTGAATTGTAGCTCCCACAATTCCCACATATTGTGGGAGGGACTTGGTGGGAGGTAATTGATCATGGGGGTGGGTCTTTCCTGTGCTGTTCTCATTACATGAATAAGTCTCATGAGATCTGATGGTTTTATAAAGGGGAGTTCTCCTGCGCACACTCTTTTTGCCTGCCGCCACATAAGACATGCCTTCGCTTCTCCTTTGCCTTCCTCCACGATTGTGAGGCCTCCCCAGCCATGCTGAACTGTGAGTCCACTAAACCTCTTTCCTTTATAAATTACCCAGCCTCAGGTATGTCTTTATTAGCAGATTGAGAACAAACTAATACACTGTCATAGGCATAAAAATGATCCCCTAAGATGCCCACATCATTTTATCTGGAACTTGAGTATATGTTATATCCCATGATGAAGGGAATTATGGTTGCAGATGGAAGTCGATAGGCTAAACTTCAAATAGAGAGATTATCCTGCGTTACCCAGGTGGGTTCTACATGATCCTTCAAATTGGAAGAAGGCGTTAGAGGAAGAATCAGCCCGATGTTGCTGCCTTTGAAAACATTAGAAGGGATGATGAAAAGAGGAATGGCAGCAATTTCTAGAAGCTGGAACATGCAAGGAAACAGATTCTCCCCTACAGAGAGAACCCAGCTCTTCCAACACCGTGGTTTCAGCCCAGCGACATTCATTGAGGACTCTGGACTTTCAGAACTGTACAATAATAAATGTTTGTTGTTATAAGAAATCAAGTGTATGGCAATTTGTTAGAGCAGCCATAGCAAACTACTTCCAGTGCACACACATCATGCCATGGAATTATGTACCTATCATTCCCTCAATTTGTACACAATTTTGCTCCACGGAGATATATTCATTGTATAATTTTTTAGTGGTCTTAACTGCACATGATTGGGGTCACATTGCATACCCTCTTGTGGAACTTGATATTCTCCATAAGCTTTGTCTATGAGACACATGCAGACTTATAGATGCAGTTATGCTTCATTTCTCTTTATTGTATCACTATGTCACAAGCATATTTTTAGGATGATGGTATATCCTAGGTTCCCCCATAGGTACCCCATTTACACACAGTTTAGTTACTGTTAATGTCCCACCTATTAACAGATGTGCTGAACCTGCCTTTGCAAGTTATTATCAGTGAGAAAATTATAACAGTAAGCTAAGCCAACCCAATCCCCATCTTGCCTATCCCTTAATTATTCCTGGGCTATTGGGCCAAATTAACTTTGGAAGACACTTAGGCTACCGTTAAAATGATAATAGGCCTTGCCCCAAAACCACTTTTGTAAAGTTGACGGGAGGCCATCAGCCCAGGGAGAGGAGAGGAGCTTGAGTCCTGCAGAAATAAAGGATTGTCAGCCATTATTCCAGAGGTTATAAGATACGCAACTTCCCCAATTACTCCTCCAAATAAAACACTATTGCAGATTGGCCTTTTGAGATATTTTTCCAGGATTTTTGCTTGCTCCACATGGACCAACAACCCCACTTCTGTGGCCCCACCCAGAAGTAATTTGGCCCAACAGGAGGACAGCTTCAACCCCCTATGATTTCATCTCCACCCCAATCAATCAGCAGCACGCTCCTGTTACCTGGCCACCCCCACCCATCCATCCAAACTGCCCTTGAAAAAACCCTAACTTAGGAACTTTGAATGAGATGATTTGCACAGGACTCCACCTCCCACATGGCATGGCCAAGCTTGTGTCTATTAAACTCTTTCTCTACTACAAAGTCATGGTCTTTCTTTCTGCAGTGGGCAGGAAGAACCTCTCAGGTGGTTACAAGGTGAGTTGTACCCATTTTAAGGCTACCATCAACAATGTTGATAAGAGCATAATTGCACATGTCTCTTTAGGAAACATAGCCAGAAGGCAGAAGAATGGGTTTAGGACATTTATTTTACTTTTCAGATAATTAATACCAAATTGTTCCACAAAAATATCACAACAAAACACACTCTGACTCACAGTATGTGAGTTTCTGTTGTCTTTAAGAGAGATTTCATAGCTATTGTCAGATTTCTAAATATTTGCAATCTCACGGATGTAAAATGCTAAAGTTTTACAGTTTAGTTTTTATTTTTCAAGTTACAAATGAGGTTGATTGTATTTTGTTTGTTGGCCATAAATATTTTATTGTCTTTGAAATGTAGCATTGAAACTCAAACACTATTTTATGGTTTTTTACAATCGAGTTTTGAAGTGTTTAACGTATTTCAGATATTTACCCTTTGATGTTTATGTCTAGGTTAGTCAAACTATTTATAACCCAAAAGAAACATATTCGAAAGTGAAAGGATACACTATTATTTCTGAACAAACTGGGACATATGGAAGCCTAAATCTTTGTTGCAAATATCAGCTGTTAATGAATAGCATTTAAAGTTTTAATATAAAAACGTAATCTTTTTATTTACTTATTTATATTTATTTTTATTCTTTATTTAAGAAATACTTAGCTGGGCATGGTGGCTCATGTTTGTAGTCCCAGCTACTGAGGAGGCTGAGGCAGGAGGCTCACTTGAGCCCAGGAGGTAGAGGCTGCAGTGAGCCATGACTTTGCTACTGCACTCCAGTCTGGGCAACAGAGCCAGATGCTGTCTCTTAAAAAAAAATATATATATATATATACACACACACACATATATTTA
>NW_012101098.1:897919-908851 GCF_000951045.1 Mandrillus leucophaeus
TATAGATGTAATATGTACTTATATATAATATATAATATATATAGTCCATGCAGAAGAGATGAAAATAGTTACTTGATGTCAATTTACAATGGCCCAATATTCTTTTTTCCCAGGAGTATAACTGGTCATATCATTGTGAGACTATACCAGCAAATAAATGGGAAAGCACAAGAACTTTTTTTAAGATCTCTCTAGAAGTGAATTTTTTAGATGTGGAATGGGGCTTTTTCCTAGTATCCCAGCACTACTTGATAAATAATCTCTCTTTTCTCCACTGTTTGGTAATTGCATTTCTCTTATACAAATGTTTTTATGTTTCCTAGTTCTGGTTCTAATCCCTCCCATTTGAGTCATCAATATTTAATCCCTCTATATTCACCTTACTGTCTTCATTACTACAACTTCTGGAACCCTTGGCACACTTTTGGACAAGTTCTGATCTTTGCATTCATCTTCAGAAGACTGTTTTCTGTTCCTGTTTCAGCTAAAGCCAATAGATCCACTCTAATCCTAAAGCAATTGTAATGGTATATAAATTTAGTGGGACAAGTGAAGGAGCAGGCTTTATGCTGGCTTTCAAGGTAAGGTTCCCAGAAAAGTTTCTAGAATCACTAAAATTTATGGGTCTTTTTTCTTTTGCTATGATTTTAGAAAGCTGGAATTCTGAGAGGTATGTCCTCCAGTTGACACAGATGGACCCCATATGTCTCAGTCCCTTCAGGCTGCTATAACAAAAACACCGTAAACTGAATGGTTTAGAAAAAAACAGACATTTATTGCTCACAGTTCTGACGGCCAGAAGTTGAAGATTAAGGCGTGGAAAATTCAGTGTCTGGTGAAGACCCACTTCCTAGTTCATAGATGGTGCCTTCCCACTGTGTCCTCCCATGGTGGAAGGGGCAAGGGAGCTCCAGGGGGTGTTTTTTTAATAAGGCACTAATCCCATTCACAAGGGCTTCACCCTCATGACACCATTACCCCCCCAAATTTCCTGCCTCCTAATACCTTGAAGATTAGGTTCCAACATACAAATCTATGGGGACACACTCAAACCCATAGTCAGATTCAAATGTATGACACACTCCTCTCCCTGTTCTACCACTCAATAGCTACAAACAAGGCAATTGTAAAAATATGCACTATCATTGTTGCAGAAAAACTGAACTCAATCCTAACCATGTCAGCCAACAGAAGCAAGAATTCCAAATGCAATTGTTTTCCTAAAGGTTTTCAAATCTTACAAGGATGTGTCTGCTTATTAGAAATTGGATCGTGTTTGGCCTCAAGTTGTAAACCCAGTGACATGTAGATTTTAGCATTTTAAATAATGCAACAAAATCTACAGCGTGCCTTAGAAGGCACTGGTCTTTATTATGTGAGACAATATGTTCTGTAAGTTCCACAGGGAAATATGTAGGGAATCTGATAGCATGTACGTGGGATTTACAATTATATTAAAGATGGAGGATTTTCTTAAACATGACTACTTCATACTTTTGCCATATTTAATTTTTTCAATGCCACACAATATAGAATCTTAGTTTTATCCTTAATTAATTAATTTATTTATTTTTGATATGGGATCTCACTCACTCAGGCTGGATTGCAGTGGTGCAATTGTAGTTCACTGCAGCCTCCAACTCCTGGGCTCAAGCAATCTTCCCGTCTCAACCGCCCAAGAAGCTGGGACTACAGGCATGCACAACCATGTGCACCTACTTTCTTTAAAAAAATTTTTTGTAGAGATAGAGTCCTGCTACATTGCATAGGTTTGTCTCAAACTCCTGACCTCAAGCGATCCTCCCACCTCAGCTTCCCAAAGTGCTGGGATTATAGGCATGAACCACCACGCCCAGCCCTCAAATTGTTTTTTCTCATTTGTTAGCTGTATTTTATAGGCACACACATATACATGCATGCTTTCATATGCACACACACATGCTCAAATATGTATACCCAAGCACATATACACATATATTATAAATACTATGTTTTAATATATACATATATATAGTTTCATACAAATATTAATATATACAGTTAGCAATATGTTTGGTGTTAAGATAAATTATATCTTTTGACAATGTTAATATAAACTGTATCTTTTGAAAATTACATGTTGTTATTGCTGTTATAGGAATAATTTATTCTTTATTTTGTAACATTCAACTATTCCAACTATATAAAAACTGTGTTGATAAACCCATAAAAATATGCCGCCAACAGTAAAATCCCCTGGAAATTTGCAGAAGGTGACAATAATATCCTAAAAAATGTATTTTTCCCTGATGTGGGCAGTGAATATAGGATGGAATATTTTATCACAGCATTGCCAGGAAATTAACAGTTGGATAGTGGTCACTCAGTGAAAAGTAAAGTGACTGGAGATAGAAGCTCAACCTTCCTTTGGTTTTGTAAAGTACAAGTTCTATTAAAAAGCATGAAGACTGAAGTTGGAAACCATTCAGGGTGCCTTACTTCCCTCACAGATGAGTACTCACATTCCAAGTTCATCTTCAGCTAGGCTACATACCACCGAGAAACTAAGATAATTTTGTATTCCCATGTAACTGACTAATTTAGATTAGCAGCTCTTAAAATTAGTTTGTTCTGAGGATTATTTTTATTAACGTCCTCAAAGTCACTTAATTAGCTTATTCCTCGTCTTTGGTAGAAAACTGATAAAAAGAAAGTAAGTTTGACTAAAGTGGAGAGGAACAATAGTGATCCCTTGGTTAGGGATGAAAATAAAAATACAAGCACTTTAATTTCATGGACATTAGTTCTGTTAGGGCAAATACCTTGAATATTTGGAAGCCACTTTCAGTGTACCTAATGTTGAAGATCACTTATTTAGGCTTACATTTTATTTTTTAAAAATGCAACCGCAGATTGTTTCATTTCATTCTGTTTGTATAGCATTTGACTGAGAATTGGTATGTTTTGCTGGAAGGAGGTTTTCGTTTATTTGTTTACTTGTACCTTTAAAATTTTCAATTTTCCTAAATCATCTCTACTTAATTCAATACTTAGGTGCATAATTCTTGTCCTAAAAATGTTTTTCTTCTAAAAAAATATTTCCAGTTGTATACACAACATTAATCTGCTGATGTTGATCATCGTTTCTTCAATTGATTTTGATGCGTGTGAACAGCCTTAACATTTTGAATAATTTCCACTGGAACTTTCTCTCATTAAGAAAATTATATTGTTTTCTTCCTTCTCTTCTTATACAATGGACTAAAAGAAATACTACCATAAAATAATTTCTGGTATAGATATAATTAGTAACTTGATTTAAATTATAACACTATTTTACCTTCAGAGTATAGGATTTCTATGGTAAACAAAAAAATATTTTTGCATGGTTTTTTTAAATAGTTACTACATAAGGCTTAATGATGCAACTTATCAATGTGATATGTTTTTAAATTTTAAACATATATCCTCCTATTTTAACTGACTTTATAACCACTATAGTCTCTGAGAAGCATTCTCTTCCAGAGACCAATAAGGGAATCATTAGATTTGTTTAAAAAAAAACAACCACCAAAAACCAAAAAACAAAAACAAAAGAACATAAAACTATCAATTCCAAAGCAAGAAAGAGAAGAGGAAAGATTACCATTGTTGAATAATGTCTCATTATGTTGAATACATCCCAATGTTGAATATGTTGAATAATGTTCCAATATGTCATACATCTCCTCATATAAACCTTAGCTGGAACTTTCCTATCTAAATTTCTAGCTATGCCGTTGGAGTGTTAAGTAGGGGAGAAATTCCCCATGTTATGGCAATTCATTATTGTTTTTTCTACGTGCTTGTGAGTTCTACCTTTTGGAATGATGCATGACCTTTCCACAAAGAGGCTGTTCTGATTGCTGTTGATTTAATTACACAGATGAACTTTAACTCCTGAAAGGTGGTACTCCAGTCATTTGATGCAAACAAAGCTGCCTCTCTTATCCTTTATTATAAAATATCCTATTAAACTTCAAAGTTGGCAGAATCAATTTTACCCCTTACTGTTTTCCCTGATGTAATGCTAAAACTTTAAGCACTTCTTCTCCTCCTTCCTCCTTCTCCTCCTCTTGTTCCTCCTCCTCCTTCTCCTTCCTCCTTTATCTTCCTCCTCCTCTTCCACCTCTTTCTCTGTAATAAAGTATACTATACACAATAAGAAATTTACTTCTTTTTTTTTTTTCATTAGATGCACATGTTGCTTATTCCCTTGGAACCAATTAAGATATTTTTGCATAATTTAATTATTTCCTATCAAAGGGAAAACATATCTATAAAAAGAGGATAGATAATAGCTATCCAGAGAGATAAAAAAGAAATAGGACATGTGTTTAAGTGTGTCAGATTTCAATTAATCGATTCTTATATTACTATTCATCATTACCACTTAAAAACTTGGAGATGATAAATACAACTGAGCCAGAATGACTCTTACTATGATTGTAGTTATTTTAACTGCCTCTATATTAGAGTTTGAACAGCATAAACCCAGGTTTTAAATATAAGCTTCCCAGCCCTCAGTCACAGGTGACGATTTTAAAGGCCACAGAGTTTAAGCAGCTACAATATTTTGAATAATACTGCTAGAGTTCAGGTACCCAAAATTACCGCCATCCTGACATTGTTTTACCATTCTAAGGTTCCAAAATCCACTCTTTAGAACATTTAACTTCAACACAATAACCATGGATTCCGGTGCAGGAGAGGAAGATAAGAAAACAGGGAATTTCATCCAACCTCTATGTCACCTTCTCTTTTGACTTCAGACATGTGTTTCATCCAATGTCCACGGTATAGTCAACCCTTGAGCAACATGGAGATTAGGGGCACTGATCCCCTCACTGTAAAAACCTGCATATAACTTTTGACTCTCCCTAAACTTAACTACTAATAGTCTACTGTGGACTCTACCAATAACACAGTCAATTAACACATATTTTATAAGTTTTATGTATTGTATACTGTATTCTTACAAGAAAGTAAGCTAGAGAAAAGAAATGCCATTAAGAAAACGCTAAAGAAGAGAAAACATATTTACTATTCACTAAGCAGAAGTGGATCATCATAAAGATCTTCATCCTTGTCATCTTCACATTAAGGAGGCAGATGAGGAAGAGGAGGAGGAGGGGCTGGCCTTGCTGTCTCAGGGGTGGCAGAGGTGGAAGAAAATCCACATGTAAGTGAACTCGCACATTTCAAACTTGTGCTGTTCAAGGGTGAACTATATATAAGATGATTAGATAAGAGGTTGATTATTTATTCCTGGATGTTTTCCTTGCAGATCTGCTCAGCAAAATCACTACATTTCTTAACAACTTTGGTGCCTTTAGAGATAATTCTGTCTCTCTCTCTCTCTCTCTCTCTGTGTGTGTGTGTGTGTGTGTGTGTGTGTGTGAAAGAGAGAGAGAGAGAGAGAGAGAGAGAGAGAAAGGCAGACCAAGAGCTGTGGAGTTTGTTGCCAAAATATAGCAAAGTTGTACACCGTGGTCAATAGGACCTGCCAGTTCTTAATGTCTTCCCTTAAGAGACATCTTATGAGTGGTGAAGAGCTCTGTGCAATACACCGCATACACATAGGGAAGACCAGAACTGAGAGATCCTATGCCAAGATATGTTTTCCTCGTATGCATAAATTGGTCACTTGCCTGCCTGTCTATGCTTCAGATAATTTTTTTTTAAAGATGTTTCCAAAAACACAGGGTAGTTACTGAGGAGGCCATGTCAGGTCTGAAATGGGAAAGCACCAAGTAATACACAGGCAGACATATTTTTTCGGATGGAAACTAAAGTTTAGATTTAGTTTGCTCACTTCTGGGTGCTTACGCTATTGGATAGCCTTACAAAGCATAATGAGATTATAAATGGAAATAAGAGGAAAAGGTTCATCTCCATTGGCATATTGGCATCCAATACATAATGGATATATGACAGAGAAATGAGGCTCAGAGGGTGGAGTTGAAGGCAGAGAGAGAAAGAAGGAAAAATTCTACAAAGCCTTATTGGATCCAAGATTCAGGATGAGACTCTACTGTTTGGTTATTCCTCACATATTAAGAAGTTTCAACTGTTGATTGTGAATATACTAAAAACTACTGAATTAGTAAAAAAATAAATAGATAAATAAATACATAAAAAATAACGAAGCTTCACCCGGGAAATCTAATCTAACTTGAAAGACAATTAGATTAACTCTTACAGTGAGGAAGAACAGGTTTACTGAAATTATTCTATTCTGTGTACTTAAGAGGTTAATATGTTTTTCTTTGGTAAGTCCATTTAAAAAATTATGTTTCACCTGTGCTTCATGGTCAAGAGATAATTAAAAGGATGCTTTCCTTCCAATAACCAAATAGATAAAGTGGTCACCATGGAAAATTTCCTTGAAATAGACACCAAATTCACAAATCAATTTCAGCAATATATGAGAAAGGTACATCACGACCAAATGTATTTTGTCCAGAAACCTAAGGAGGATTTAACATCTGAAAGTCAATATTCATCTCCATAATTCCAACCAGAATAAAGTTGAAATACTATATAATCAATTTAGTGGGTGCAGGAAATAATATTTGGAAAAAAAGTCTAAACAGGAAAATGCATAGGCAAATTTTAGTATATTTTATACAATGAGTTTTTTTTTTTTTTTTTTGATGGAGTCTTGTTCTGTCACCCAGGCTGGAGTGCAGTGGCGCAATCTCGGCTCACTGTAACCTCCGCCTCTTGGTTTCAAGCAATTCTCCTGCCTCAGCCTCTCGAGTACCTGGGTTTACAGGCACCTGCCACCAGGCCCGGCTAATTTTTGTATTTTTAATAGAGATCGGGTTTTGCCATGTTGCCTAGGTTGGTCTTGAACTCCTGACCTCAGGTGATCTGCCCGGCCTCCCAAAGTGCTGGAATTACAGGCGTGAGCCACCATGCTTGGCCTAATGGGATATTACTCACCAATAAAAGAAAAATCAAGTACTGACGGACAAACAACGTGGGTCAGTCTCATGGACGTTATACTGGGTGAAAGACACCAGTCAGGTGTGATGCTGTACACCTGTAGTCTGAGCTCCTCAAGAGGCTGCAGGGGGATGATTGCTTGAGCCCAGAATTTCCAAGCTGCCATGAGCTATGATTGTGCCACTGCACTCCAGCCTGGACAACAGAGTAACACCTTGTCTCTATAAAACAAACAAAAACAACAAAACAGCCAGACACAATAGCATGTATATTTATGTGTTGAGATTACATCATATGGAGTTCAACAACAAGCAACAAACCACCCATGTTAAGACAAAATAGAATCCTGCTTTCCAGTGCTGGAAGGAGCATAGGAGAAAGTTTTCCTGTGATGAAAATATTCTATATGCTGATTGGAGGGGTAAACGCATGGGATTATCATAGTGTCAAAGCACACATTAATAGTCCATGCATTTTACTCTAATTTGTATCATGCGACTTTGTGAATAAGCAGACATACTTACACACAGTCACAGAACTACAGGCACAGTGGACATAAGAAAGACAGTGGAAGGAAAAGCAACAGTCATAATGAGAACCCATTGTCCCTAAACATAAAGATGGTTGGCATTCTGTCTTCATTTTGGTATAATTCATATCCATTTCTTTCAATCATGATATTGATACAATGATAGAGGCAGGAGGCAGAGAAATTCTAGGCAGAAAAGGGTAGGTCCTCAATAAAAGCCCACCCTCAAGCCTAAAACCATGGCCGAAAGTGAGAACTGACATCCCTGTTTTCGTGCTCAAATGTTGCCTTTTCAAAACCACCGAAGGTCCCACCCCACCCCATCCTGTGCCTATGAAAACCCCAGACCCAGCCAGTAGAGACAGGAGAAGCAGCTGGACATCAGAGACTTTGTCTGGAGGTCGGAGAGAGGCAGCTTGGCTTGACAGCAAAACTTTGGAAAAGAATCAAACTGGAGATAGCCGGACCTCAGGGGAACACTACCTTCCCATCCCATTCCCTTTGGAGCTCCCCTTCCCAATGAGAGCCACTTTTATCAGCAGGAAAATCCCCCGCATTCACCGTGCTTCAATTCGTTCATGTGATCTCATTTCTCCTGGATGCTGGACAAGAGCTCAGGTGCCACGAGTGTGGATACAAAAGGCTGTCACACTTGCCCTTTGCCCTCGCTGGCAGAAGGCAGCGCCTCACACAAAAAGGCAGAGGGCCCACTGAGCTGTTAACACTTAAGCCATCCGCAGATGGCAAAGCTAAAAGAGCACTGTAACATGTCCTCTGGGGCTTCAGCGGTCGCAGGCACCCCCTAGACACTGTCGCGGGGCCTACATGGAGTTATCTCCTGCCGGTGTCCAAAAGTGCTCGCCCCGGCTCCCGCACCTGCTGACCCACGTGCTCCTACAAGGAGCTGAAAGTTGCAGGCTGGGTAAATGAGGCACCTCTACTGCAAGTCTGATGAAGGGGTCAGGGAAATATGCTGCCTCAATATGATTCTTTAATGTAAAGTGACATTTTACATTATTTGCTTTGAAATAAAATTATTTTTGAAGATGTGATATGTATTTCTCTCTCGTTTAAGGATTCTTCACACATTTCCATAAAGCACAGATTCTGGAGTCATGAAATCGTGTGCATCATCCTAAAAGTATAGTTCAGGATTCATGGAGAGAGAGAAGAGAGGAAAGGCTCAATGTCTTCAATTTGCAGATAATAAGATGATCTTTCTGGGGTCCCCATCACTCGATCCTGGAAAGATCAGTGGGGCTCCCTGCCTCTTACTGAGCTGCAACTTCTGTTTCTGCCTATAAACGTTATCAATTCCCCCACAGGGAGCTTCATCCATGCCAGTGGAAAGGATTTAATTACTTCGTTCTGTCTGGTGGAGATACATTAACAAATGAATCCCCTCTGGGACTGAAGGTTCTGTGAAGTAAAGTTAGTTGTTAGGCAAACTTCTTGTAAATCGTGAGAGGCACTCTTGGGAGGTAGAGGAGGAAGGACAATTGTGACCAGTCCCAGCACTTGAGAAAGGTCATCTCTCTGGAATAAGGCTTGACATTGGAGTTATCCCACCACATCCAGTCCTCTGCTGACCTTTCTTCCCCACCTTGACACATCTCTTTTCTTGCAATTAAGTATACACTCTTTCCTTGTTATCCTAATAATTCCCATATGTCAGACTACAAAGAAGATGTTCAAAGATGAGACACTTATTCTTATCACTGTTTGACTACACATCTCTGTTAATGCTTTGCCATACTATACCCATGACATAACATATGTGAAATGAAAATAAATCTTGGAACCCCCAAATCACCAAGCCAAGGGAAAAGTTAAGCCAGGAACTACATGAGGCACACCTGCCTGCCATTTTATTCCTAAATAAGGCAACTATAAAGATAGAAAACCTACTTCACAATTTTCCCACATGGAAATTCCTTGTGGGCCTCCATATCTTCACCATAAAACAGCTGTGTTGAATTTCACCCTGGCAATGTAAACTGATCGCTTATCTTCACAGGCGCTGGACAGAAGTCATCCCTCTGAGGCTCACCTGAGACAAATGCATATCTGATTGCTTCCTCTGCCCTATTGTTACTGTAAAAATGCAGATTCACTGAGTCCGACTAAAACGTGTATTCAGTGAAAGGACATTGAAGGATTCAAAAGAATGCAACCTTTTGTCTCGTATCTACCTATGACCTGGAGGTCCCAATTCAAGTTTTCCCGCCTTTCTGGACCAAACCAATGTACATCTTACACATATTGATCAATGTCTCATGTCTACCTAAAATATATAAACCAAGCTGAGCCCCGATCACCTTGAGCACTTGTCATCAGGACTTACTAAGGCTGAGTCATGGGCAAAATTAGCTTTCCAAATCGATTAAGACCTCTCTCAGATACCTTTGGGTTCACAAAAATAAGCTCAAAAAATTATTTACAGTGCTACCTGGATGGGTAGAAAGCAATGTAATTTATTTATTCTGGAATTAATTTGCTTTTCCTCTTATGTCCTAACCTGCTGGTTAGTAGAGAAAAACAAATCAACTCTCTCTTTGACGTGGATTTAAACTCAGTCTCGTCCAATGCTGTGAATAGGTTTTGTTTGCTTGTTTGCAGTGTTTCTGTCTGTTTTCTGTCTCTTGTTTCTATCTCCAAGATGTGAAGGAGGGACTCTGGGCTCTTGGATATAAAGGAGAGATGGTTCATTGGGTGCCATGTTGGATTATCCTGGTCTTTGTCATTGCCCTTTGTCTACCTGGGAGCTGTGTGCAATGCTAGACTTCTGAATTAATGCCTCTAACAGGTGCTGCTCACTGTCTTTCTCTGTGCTATGTCCTGACTGATGCACCTTCACCGTGGGTACCATTATGTCGACAGACCCTGACACTCTTTCTTGACCCTTGATCTCCATTCATTGAACCAGGAACTCTCTGCTTGCTTCCAGGATCATGTGACTTTGCTTGGTCTTTAAACCAAAAGTAAAATCCTAAGTTCTCCAAACAACTCAACAGATCTTCTCTGGGCCCCAGGGTCCCCAGAGAAACCTGAAAAACTAAATACCTGGCCATGACAGGAATGGAGGTGGGACACAACTCATTATACCCCTCCCATTTGGAGTTTAGGCACAACAACCAACCGGGATTAATGCTAAAATAAAATAGAAACAAGGCTGGGCGCGGTGGCTCATGCCTGTAATCCCAGCACTTTGGGAAGCCGAGGTGGGCTGATCACGAGGTCAGGAGATCGAGACCATCCTGGCCCACATGGTGAAACCCCATCTCTACTAAAAATAAATACAAAAATTAGCTGGGCATAGTGGTCCATGCCTGTAATGCCACCTCCTCGGGAGGTTGAGACAGGAGAATTGCTTGAACCAAGGAATCGGAGGTTGCAGTGAGCCAAGATCATGCTACTGCACTCCAGCCTGGTGA
>NW_012101098.1:908901-910144 GCF_000951045.1 Mandrillus leucophaeus
AAAAAAAAAAAAAAAAAAAAAAAATAGACACAAGACTAACAAAGCAGACTCTTTGTGACAATAAGGTACCAAATTATGAACAGGACCTAAGGCTGTGCCAGACAAGCATTAAGTCTTGCACCCCTTCAGGTCACTCTGACCTGATGTATACTGGTTAACAGACTTCCTTATCTTAAACATTCCTTTCTGCTGACTCCAAATTTTTAGACAAAGCTTTACTCCTTGAACCAATTGCAACTTAAAGAATCTCTTGGCTAGGCAGGATAGCTCATGCCTGTAATCCCAGTACTTTGGGAGGCTGAGGAGGGAGAATGGCTTGAATCAAGGAGTTCCAGGCTGCAGTGAGCTATGATCACACCACTGCACTCCAGCCTGGGCCACAGAGCAAGACTCCCTGTCATTAAAACAAATAAAATAAGAATATCTGAACCCGTCCATAACCTGCAAGCCCCTGCTTCAAGATATTCCAACTTTGTGAGTAAAACCAATGTATACCTTCCACGTACTGATAGCTGTCTTTATTTTTAACTCTTGACTCCCTAAAATAGGTCAAGCCAAACTATAATCTGACCACCTTGGGTGCACTTTCTCAGGAGTTCCAGAAACTGGCTTCCTGGATGATGGTCACTCATTTGGTTCCGAATAAACTTCTTTAAAATATTTTACAAAGTCTAGTTTTTCTGTTAACAGTTTTAGCGTACAGGTGAATTTTTATTAACCTCAGAACATGCAAGTGATATGAGGGGAGGGCCACACATCCTTTAAGGAGGTTGTTATTTTCAAAGGAGTTTCTGGCCAAGGGAGTCAGTGCAGGTTGAAATCTAGCTTTACTCTGTTTACTAATCTTTGTTCCCCAGACTACAGTTATGTCTGCACAGGACACCGGATGCCTTTTTCTAATTCACACATAAGTTTATCGAGCTGTAGGGTTTCCTTGAAGCGGAGTGTGATAATTAAGTAAGGATAAGATCAAGGTTAAAGGAAAACCTGTACTTCAATTTCCCCCAAGTCTTGTATCATTATATTCATGTGCCCCTACTTGGCACCTGGTGTGTAGCTAGCAAGTTATTAATCGCTCTGACTTACTTAACATAGGAAGGGGAGAAAAAAATTGAGAGCACATTGTTTTAGTCCTTTTGAAAATTATATATATATAAATATGCATGTATAGGAATATATAATATAACATATCATATATTATACATTATTATAAAATATTAGGTTATTATATATCTTCATATAT
>NW_012101098.1:910765-959609 GCF_000951045.1 Mandrillus leucophaeus
AATAAGAAACATTTATGGCAGACAATTTATTACATATATGAATATGCATTATGTATGTATATAACAAACCTAGATGGTGTAGCCTACCACACACCTAGTGTATAGGGTCTAGCCTAGTGCTCCTGGATTACAATCGTGTATAGCAGGTTACCGTACTGAATACTGTAGATGGCTGTAACAGAGTGGTAAGTATTTGTGTATCTAAACATAGAAAAGGTACAGCAAAAATTCAACATAAAAGATGAAAAACGGTACCCCTGTATAGGGCGCTTACTATGAATGGAGCTTGCAGGACTGGAAGTTGCTCTGCGTGAGTCAACGAATAAGTGGTGAGTGAATGTGAAGACCTAGGATATCCCTGTACACTAGTGTAGACTTTACAAACACTACAATTAAGCTACACTAAATTTATACATTTTTTCTTTCTTCAGTACTGATTTAACTGCCCATTAGGTTCACCTTGCCCACTGACTAGACAGAGCCAATTTATCAAGACAGGGGAATGGCATAGAGAAAGAGTTATTCACACAGAGCTGGCTGTATGGGTGTAATAGTTCATTTTCATGCTGCTATGAAGAAAGACCTGAGACTGGGTAATTTATGAAGGAAAGAGGCTTAATTGACTCACAGTTTTGCATGAATGGGGATGCCTCAGGAAACTTACAATCATGTTGGAAGGGGATAGAGAAGCAGGCACCTTCTTCACTGGCCAGCAGGAAAGAGTGAGAGTGCAGAGCACAGAGGGGAAAAGCCCCTTATAAAACCATCAGATCTCATGAGAACTCACTCACTATCATGAGAACAGCATTAGGGAACTGCCCCCATGACCTAATCACCTTCCATGAAGTCCCTCCCCTAACGTGGGGATTAGAATTCGGACTACAATTCAAGATGAGATTTGGCTGGGGATACAGAGCCACACCATATCAATGGCGGACTGAAGTTTTATTATTATCCAAATCAGTCTTCCCAAGAATTCAGGGATCAGAGTTTTTAAGGATAATTTGGTGGGTGAGGGGCCAGTAAGTCAGGAGTGCTGATTGTTTGGGTTAGAGATGAAATCATAGGGAGCCAAAACTCTCCTCTTGCACTGAGTCAGTTCTTGGCTGGTGACCACAAGATCAGATGAGCCAGTTTATTGACCTGAGTGGTGCCAGCTGATTCACTGAGTACATGGTCTGCAAAATATCTCAAGCACCGATCTTTGGTTTTAAATAGTAATGTGATTCCCAGGAGCAATTTGGGGAGTATCAGAATCTTGAGCCTCCAGCTGCATGACTCCTAAACCATAATTTCTAATATTGTGGCTAATTTGTTAATCCTACAAAGGCAGTCCAGTCTCCATGCAGGAAGGGGTTTGTTTCGGGAAAGGGCTGTTATTGCCTTTGTTTTAAAGTTAAACTGTAAACTAAGTTTGGCCTATGCTCAGGAATGAACAAGGACAGCTTGGAGGTTAGAAGCAAAATGGAGTTGGTTAGGTCAGATCTCTGTCACTGTAATAATTCTCAGTTACAGCTTGCAATGGTGGTTTCCCTAACTTGACCTTAGTTTACGCTAACTATTTTTTACTTTAAACTTTTTAATTTTTAAAAAACCTTTTTGAGTTTCATCAGAACACTTACTTTAAGACCCAAACACATTGTGCAGCTGTACAAAAATACATTCTTTATATCCTTATTCTTTAAGCCTTTTTCTATTTTTAAATTTTATTATCATTACTATATTTTCTTTTCCAACCCTTTTTTAAAAACTAAGACATGAACACACACATTAGCCTAGACACACGGGGTCAGGATTATCAATATCACTATCCACCTCCACATCTTGTCCCACTGGAAGGTCTTCAGAGACGATAACATGCATGGAGCTGTCCTCTCCCATGATAATGATGCCTTCTTCTGGATACCTCCTGGAGCACCTACCTGTGGCTCTTCTTGAGGAATAGATTTGTCTGTACCACAAACACAAGACTCATGTGTTTCACTACAATGTTAAGATGGCTACAATGTCATTAAGCAAAGGGACTTTTTCAGCTCCATTATAATCTCATGGGACCACCATCCTATATGCAGTTGACCATTGACTGAAACCTCATTACATGACCCATGACTACATCTATATCTCTATCTAATCTACATATAATCTCCAAAAATAGAAGCATCATATGTTACTCAAATTGCCCTGAGAAGTCTACTTTTTTCTCTACATTGTCTGGATAGTCCAAGTTATTTTATGAAATGCAGACAAGAAGGTAAGATATTTACCTCTAACCATTCGCTAAGCTCAATCTTGAATTGTGCTTTAATTTTGACCTTCAGTGAATCTTGGCTTCATTGGGATGCAGCCAGCAACCACATGACAACTACAATTGCCATATTTAAAGGATATCTGTTAGTTTATCTCTTAAACTGTTTGAGTCAGGAAGGATTTGAATCCATTCAACATTTTATCTTCCTTTAAGGCTTACAGGTAGACCAAAATAAGAAACATTTATGGCAGACAATTTATTACAAGGCAAATTAAATTTAGTTTAGCTTTCTTTTTCTCTTTGATTTTAGGCAAATCTTTCTTTTTTATGAGAGTTTAAACTAATTTATTTAAATTTTTGTTGATTTAAAAATATATATTCTTACTAAAACGTGCACCTCAAAGGTGGTTATCCACCTATATAATACACTGAAAACACACATATGCATAGTAACATATTTTGAAAAATGTTTCCTATTTTCTACAATCATAATCTTGTTGACAGGTTTTAAATTTTGGAAGCAGATCTTGAAGTTTTAGTTAACAGAATACAGATGAAATGTCAGAGATTTTCAAGGACATAGCTCGCCTATACATCTTTCCTTAGGGATAAAAAGAAAAAGACATAAGAAGTCGACATTAATCAAACTAAACTTTCTGAATTCTGAATAGTTCTAACACACATTTATCTATTTTCCGCTGAAAATGCATTCAAAGTACCATCTCTATATAAATGTTTAAATATTAATTTTGCTCGCTTTTAGAATCAATTTCATTTTATTTTCCTTACTTGTGTATGTTTTATGGACCTCCATGGAGTCTAACTTAAAATGCTGTTTGTGGAGTTTTAGTAAGACAAGTAAGCAACAGTGAGGAAGGGGGCCCAAGTCTGGGGAGAACAGAGAGACTCCAATCACAGACAACCCGCTGGCACAACATCCTGCTCCCCAACGCCTTGCTCTGCACGTAGCCCCAGGGGCACAGACTTGTTCTGCACAAAGTCCCCTCCAGCACAACTCTATAAAACTTCCCTATAGCCTCTGCCTCTTTGCAGACAGCTTTCTTGCAACATATTTTCATGCTTTCTAGAATATATCTGCCTTCTTTATCCACAACTGTCTTAGTAAATTCTTTTACCACCAGCGATGCTGGCCCCAGCCAGTGCAGCCATAACACTATTTTCAAAGACAGAAACACAAAATAATAACAAAATATCTACTTTAGTATTTAATCAGAAACTGTGGCCTCACATAAGATGATGAGCTTATTTCAATCAAAACTATTGGCTGGATGCAGCAGCTCATGCCAACACTTTGGGAGGCCGAGGTGGGGAATCACTTGAGCTTAGGAGTTGAAGACGAGCCTAGGCAACATGGTAAGACACCATTTATATTTTTAAATAAAGAAAAGAAAAGAAAAAAAGTATTATTTCACAAAATATTGACCCAAGTTGTGATCTTTATTCAATTCAGAGAAAAAGTTGTGTTAGAATACTGTTTTTTTCTGATTTTTTCCATTAAATATATATTTCTCCAATATATTTCAAGTTTTCAACAATAAACATATTGTCTTAGCAGTCAGAATAAAAACCCACACTTTGTATTCTTTGTTGTTTTGAGAAAGTGGATAAACTGGTATACATTATACAGTCATTCCTTGGTATTTATGGGGAATTGGTTCCAGGACTAACGATACCAAAATTCATGGGTGCTCAAGGACCCATGATATAAAATGGCATCCTAGTTGCACATAACCTATGTGCATGCTTTCCTATACTTTAAATCCTCTCTAGATTATTTATAATACTCAATAAAATATAAATGCCATGCTATATACTGCATTGTTTTGTAATTTATGTTTTTTATTGTATTGTTACTTTTTATTGTTTATTTATTTTTCCCAAATATGTTTGATCCTCCATTGTATTCTTGGATGTGGAAGTAATGGATGGAAAGCACTGACAATATATGTATATCCGTATATCCGTATGTGAGTGTGTGCACATGCTTGCATGTGTTTGCATGTGTTTTTTCTTTGATTCAGCTTCATGTCTTATCTGCAAGTAACACAACTGACAACCTTTTTTTTGTTTTTGTTTTTTTTTTTGAGACAGGGTCTCACTCTGTTGCCCACCCTGGAGTGCAGTGGTCTGATCTTGGCTCACTACAACTTCTGCCTGCTGGGTTCAAGTGATTCTCCCACCTCAGCTTCCTGAGTAGCTGGGACTACATGTATGTGCCGCCACACTCGGCTAATTTTTGTATTTTTTGGTAGAGATGGGATTTCATCATGTTGGCCAGGCTGGTATTAAACTCCTGGCTTTAAGTGATCCCCCGCACCTTGGCCTCCCAAAGTGCTGAGATTACAAGTGTGAGCCACCACGCCCAACATACAAGTGACAATCTTTATAGAGTCATAATTGTAAAACAACCATGCCATCTTTCCTGTATTATATGCCCATGTGAAATCATTCCCACCAAATTGACAATTTTATAGCAACTTGCTTTTTAACACTGTTGGGTGAGACCAGTAAAACCTTTAGTCTAGGGCCAAACTACTGAAACAATACTCTTCTTTATTTTATTTTTATTTTTTTTAAGAGACAAGGTCTTTGCTGCCCAGGCTAGATTGCAGTAGCATAAATCAATGCTTATGGCAGCCTCAAACTCTTAGGCTTAAGGAATCCTTCTGCCTCAGCCTCCCAAGTAGCTGAGACTACATGCATGCACCATCATGCCCAGCCTGATATTTTTATTGTTATTTTGGTAAGGACTGGGTCTTGTTATGTTTCCCAGGTTGGTCTTGAACCCCTGGTATCAAGTGATCCTCCTACCTCAGCCTCCAAAAACACTGGAATTACAGGCGTAAGCCACCACACCCAGCCTGAAGCAATACTCTTGAATATATTCTGTGTTCGCATCCCATCTGTTAGGAGGTCTTTCTGTTTTCAGTGATTGGGAGTTAAAGTATGCCCTTTCCTTTATAACGTGTAGGAAATGTTCTTTCCTCTGTCTACTACTAAACAGATCAATAGACCCTTGATCAACACATATTTAAATCATATAGGCCTACTTATACTCAGATTTTTAAAAATAAAATTTACCCCAAGTATGTATGCCTCTCTTGCCTCCTCTTCCACCCCCTGCTTCTCTTCTGCCTCTGCCACCCCAAGGACAACCCTTCCTCCTCCTCCGCCTACTCAATGTGAAGATGACAAGGATGAAGACCTTCATGATAACCCACTTTATGATGACCCCTTTCCCAAAAAGGTAGAATTTGCAAAGGGTATACCTAATCAAACATCAGTAGTATGTATAGTCAATCACTTTGAGATAAATGAGTTCAATAAATAGAAGCAGACCAAAAAATGACATAGATAGTAGAATTAGTAGAAAAGATTATTAAGCAATCAATTATAAATTTCCATGATGAAGAAAGTGGCCAAAATTATCAACATCATAAAAAGAGCCCAGAAAAATGTAAAAACTAAATTAGGCTTCTAGAGTTAGAAGATGCAATGTCTGAGATAAAGATTATATTAGGTGAGATTAATAGCATATTAGACACAGCAAAATAAAAGATTAGTGAAATTGAAAACTCAGCCAATGAAATTGTCCAAATAAAACATCAAGATTAAAATGATGAATAAAAAAGAGGACAGAGATTCAGGGAACTGTGTGACAACCTCAACCAGAATATTACACAGATAACTAGAATCAGAAATGGTGGGAAAAAACATATTTAAAGAAATAATGCCAAAAATAATCTAAATTTAGTGAAGCTCATAAACTCACAGATCCATAGAGTTCCAATGAATATGAAACAGAAAAAAAATTTTAAACACAAAAGCAAGTCATACCATACTAAAAGTCAAAGTACTATAAACTAGTAATAAGAAGAAATTTTTAAGAAGTGTTAGTTTAAAAATTCATTGTCTACAGAGGAATGCAAACAGATAACCACAATGTTCTCATCATATAAAATACAAGACTTGAGACAATTTTCAGAGGCAGTCTTAAAGAAATGCAAGAGACTAATAACCTAGAACTCTAAACTGAGTAAAAATATCACTCAAAAGTAAAATTGAAATAAAAACTTTTTAAAATACACAAAGACTGAAAAAGTAAACACCCACAGACCAGTACTACAAGAAATGTCAAAGAAAGTCATTTAAGCAACAGAATAATTTTAACAGCTACAAATGTAGATTTACACAATTGAATCAAAAACGCCAGGGATGAAACATAAGACAGTAAGATATAAAAGGAATGTGTGTTTTCTTAAAAACTCTGTTTAAAAGGTCATTAATGAATGTCTTAGTCTGCTAGAGCTGCCATAACAAAATACTGTAGATTTAGTGACACTTGTAATCCCAGCACTTTGGGAGGCCAAGGCAGGTGGATTGCTTGAACTCAGGAGTTCAAGACCACTCCAGGCAACATGGTGAAACCCCATCTCTACCAAAAATACAAAAATTAGCTGGGCATGGTGGCATGTGCCTATAGTCCCAGCTACTCAGGAGACTGAGGTGGGAGAATGGCCTAAGCCCAGGAGGCGGAGGTTGCAGTGAGCTGAGATCACATCACTGCACTCTAGCCTTGGCAACACAGCCAGACCCCTCCTCAAAAACAAACAAACAGACAGAACAAAACAAAACAAAAAAAAACTTTTTTTTTTCCCTCAAAGTTCTGGAGGCTGGAAGCTCATAATCAGCGTTAACAGCATGGTCACCTTCTGGTGAGGACTCTCTTCCTGGGTTGCAGATGGCCACTTTTGGCTGTGTCCTCACTTGGCAGTCAGAGAGAGAGTGTGCTCCATGGTCTGTTCCTTTTCTTATAAAGATATAAATCCCTCATGACCTCACCTAATTCTATTCACCTCCTAAAGCCTTCATCTCCAAACACTATCATATTGGGAGTTAGGGCTTTGATGTATGAATTTGTGAGGAGACGTGAACTTTCAGTTACATCATGTTACATGTTAATCTTACTACCAATAATCAAATGGAAAGTAAATGATCTTAATGCTTCAATTAGGCCAGGTACTGTGGTTCACACTTTTAATCCAAGTTCTTTGGACGGCTGAGGTGGGAGGATCGCTTGAGCTCAGGAGTTCAAGACCAGCCTGGACCACATAATGAGAGCCCATTTCTCAAAAAAAAAAAAAAAAGATTAGCCAGGCTTAGAGGTGCACGCCTATAATCCCAGCTACTTGGGATGCTGAAGTGGGAGGATTGCTTGAGACCACGAAGTCAAGGTTTCAGTGTATTTTAACAGGTAGCTATGCCATTTACACACACTATGCAGATCCCAGCTGACTTTGGGGGAAATATGATTCTTGTGTTCTTGGTTCTTGTGCTGCCCAAGAGCTACTCTCAAAACCTGGGCACTATTTCACACTATAATTCAGTTACCCAGCATGCTCTTATAGTTAAAACCAATATCAAACAATATCCTGCTGATAAGAAATTAAAGCAAGAAAAGCAAAAAGTCCTCTCTCAACCTCATTTTCATAATTCTGCCCTGTTACACTCATTGTTGTTATTGCCCTGAAACTTACTTTCCCACCAAACAAAATATCTTGAGGACATGTCATGTCTGAACCTGCATATTTATCTACATTGTCTAAATAGCTGTAGATCATCAGAGAGCAGAAATATGCTATGCACCTGTGTGACTCTTTCCATAGAGTTTACCACTTGGGACATCTCCAAATTCCTGCAAGTACAATGTTGCAACGATGTTTCTAGTTGGTGCCTCATTATGAACACAACCTATTGAAATGTCTATAGAGATAGATATATAAATGTGCCCACATTGGTCACTGGCCTTATTATGCTCACATCATGTGAAAGAGATGGAGTAATTGACTACATAAGAAATATTGATAGGGACAGGAGGCAAAGAAATTCTGGGCAGAAGAGGGTGGGTCCCCAGCGAGGGCCTCACCCTCAAGCCAAAAAGCCTAATACCACAACCCAAAGTAAAACTGACATCCTTGTTTTCCCACTCGAATCTTGTCTTTTCCAAAACCACCCATGCTCGCCCTGCCCCACTCCTGTGCTCATAAGAATCTCAGGCTCAGCAAGCAGAGAGAGGAGAAGAGAAGCAGCTGGACATCAGAGACTATGTTTGGACATTGGAGAGACACAGCTTGACTTCAGACTGACAGCTTGACAGCGTAGCTTTGGAGAGGAGTCCAGCTGTCCCCAGGGGACGATTACCTTCCCACTCTATCCCCTTTTCAGTTCCCCTTCCATCTGAGAGCCACTTTCATTGTCAATAAAATCCCCACATTTACCACCTTCAATTCATCTATGCGACCTCGTTCCTCCTGGACTCAGGACAGGAACTCGGGTGCCAAGAGTGTAAGTGCAAAAGGCTGTCACACTGAGCCTCCATGGAACTGTTAACACTTAAGCCATCCATGGATGGCAAAGCTAAAAGGGCACTGTTAAAAGTGTTAACTTCCTCTGGCGCTTCAGAAGTCGTGGGTGAGGGGTGCAGCACAGTAGGTCGAGTGAGTGGAATTCACCC
Organism: Mandrillus leucophaeus; assembly: GCF_000951045.1. Lineage (NCBI taxonomy): Eukaryota > Metazoa > Chordata > Mammalia > Primates > Cercopithecidae > Mandrillus > Mandrillus leucophaeus. The sequence goes on from NW_012101098.1 coordinate 919,549, forward strand.
CTGCCAGTGCCCATGTACTCCAGTTTCCACTCGTGTAAGGGTCAGGGAAATACCCTGCTTCAGTATCATACTTGACAATATAAAATTTGTTGCTATTTGTATTCACCAAAGCTGAAGTTAAACAAAGCAGTGTGTAATTCCAAATAATAAACACATACCTCCTCAATGATAACCCCCTTTTTAAATTCTGCTTTTTATTAATTTTCCGAAGGTCCATTTTAATTCCATCATTCAATTTTCTCTTGCAGATTTCCTTGTACTTTCTTTTCAGACTCACAGAACTTCAGATTTCACCCACCCTCTACACACCCTCCTCCCTTGAAAGAGTAGGAACAAACATAAATATATTTATGTAAACATTTAATAAAGAGTAAGGTTTCATTTAACCTAAGTATGTTTATATAAATATATTTATGTTTGTTCATACCCTTCAGGTTCTTTGAGGGTTCATAAAATAACTGATCTTTCTTCTAGTGAAGCAAGGAAATATGTAGCTCCTACCTGGATTTCTAATTATACAGAGGGTAGAGATTTGAGGCACCCATGTCTGGATGGGTAAAACTGATGGTAGCAGAAGGCAGACAAACCTCTAGGCAGAGAAGGGAGGGTCCCTGGTGAAACTCCACCTTCAAACCAAAGACAGTTTAAAGCCTGAAAGCCAAAGCTATGAGTGTCAGTAAATCCGCAGACCAGATTGAAAACCTCTCTTCCCATCTGGTGTGCTTTCCTCTGATGAACTCCCACTTTTCACCTATACCTGACCTACCCTAATTGATTTTCACACTGTTGCCTTTTTTGCATACTCACAGACCAGTCAGCACATACCCCCCATTCTGAACCCACAAAAGCCCTGGACTAAGCCACGCTGGGAAAACCTCCCCTCTTTGGGTGGGAGAGGACTTTCCCGCCTTCAGGTAGGGGGACCACGCTCGGGTCTCGTGGTCCGCTAAAAGCTGATTCTTCACTCAATAAAATGCTCTGAGTTGCTCGCTCTTCAATTGTCAGCGTATCCACATTCTTCTCAGATGCAGGACAAAATCTCAAGACTCAGCTGAACTTGGGCAGGAACTCTGCCCTCCTCCAGTGGAGGGTAGCCGCCCTATACAACAGAAGCAGCAGCGGGACCAAACTGCCCCGGGAGCCATGGGCCAGAGCAGGGCAAGGGGCTGACCGAGCTGTTAACACACTACTGTCCATAGGCTGTAGACAGAGGGACTGAAAGAACTAATTAGAACGCACTCCGGGGTTTCCAGGTCCTGGGCAACCCTGCCCAGGTGCCACCGTGTTCCCCTCAGGGAGACTCACCTGGAGCCCACCTCCGTACTGGCATTCGGAACAGTACAGCAGACCCCGCACTTGCTTGCTCCCACACCTCCCACGGCGGCTGAGTAGTCTCAGCGGCTGCGGGTCCCACGCCGGAGTATTCAAGGCATCTCCTAAGGCAGGCCTGGACTCAAGCGAGGCTCATGAGGGGCATTGTCAGCTGGAAGTCTCCAGCCTGCAGTGTGACCGAAAAAAGTCCTGTATCAAGATGATTTGGTTTGAGAGCTGCTTTGGTGAAAAAAACTATAGTTTGTAGATAAACTTTTAGACAAAACACCTCATAGATGCGCTGACCATGGAAGAGAATGCTATAAATCTAGAGACCGTCCTAGGAAATCTTGCTCAATGGTGGCACCTGTTACATTACAGAGCTCCTACCACGTGGAAAAGGAAGATGAGCAGCTGGTAAAGTCCTTTCTCAAACTCTATTCCACAATTAATCGTGGAACTCTAGCCTTGGGAGAATTGTTCACTCTTGATCAGATCCCCAGTTCTCCAAAGCATATAATTTTTCCTCTCTCTCACCCTCCCATATATAATTTCAGACATATGGAAATAGTTAGCATAAACTTCTTGGTCACATTGACATCCTGGGTAGCCAGTTAGAGAGAGAGAGCAGCTTTTTACAGATACATCCTGGTAGCCCCTGGAAAAAGAATTTTATTCCCTCTTCTATTAATTCTGCAAAACTATCATCAACCTAATTTTTATAAATCTAGGTCTAATGTTTTCCGCCATTCTGATAAATCCATTTTTATTTCATGTTATGTTTTAAGAATGTCCAAGGAAAGGAAAATTCAGCGTAAAGCATGTGTGTGATATCCAAATCATGTCACCAAAATGCTGGAGATTTTCCCCTTTAGTAATAATTACTTTGCGGAGACAGCCTCCAGGGACTTCTCCTTTTCTATCATAAAGCAAAACATAGATTTTAGAAAAGAGGCCTGAAGGTGGCTTTCAGCAACATAATTAACTTTCAAATGTGTTGTTTGAGTTTTTTGAGTCATTAAACCCTATTTTGATTCTATCTCTTCTGTGATCCATATTTCATACTATTCCTTTTTTGTGATATATATTGAAACAATGTTGTTGCCGCTGTTTTAATTCAGCACAGCATAAATAACACTGTAATGTGCATTGTCAACACTGAAAAACTAGAATGTATGAGATGTTTCAGAATCATTAGATGTGGACTGATGACTGCTCAGATGCAAATAAGAAACAAATAGAAGAAATAGTGTGAATTTTGTTGAGGGAGAAAGCAATAAGATAACTCCAAAAGAGAGTGGTGTCTATCTACTTATCTATGACTAAAGCAGAAGACGTAGTGAGTCTATTCAAAGACAAAATGATGAGGTTGCTGAAGTTACGTTTTAGTCGTTGCAAGCGTGTATTTACTGCCCATCTCTCATCTTTCCTGACCTCTTTGTTCCGTAGCAAAATCTGCACAGACTACGGTATTTGCCATTCTTTTGTTAAATTGACACCATAAGTAAATGATTAATACCCTGCTAACTGAACAATGATTATAGAAGCTACACTTATTATGCACTTCATGTAGTCAGAATCTCTGTTATCCACCTCCACGTGAATGCCCATCTCCTGCTAATTATGCCCTTGAATAATCTCCTCCCTTCTTATGTGGGCTGAGCTAGTACCCTAATTCCAGGCAACAGATTACAGCCAAAGCCATAAGCTGCACACAATTAGGCATGAATGGTAATGAGATTTTGTGTAATATATAATATTGCAATGTTTGCTTTGCTGGAATCTTGCTCGTATCAAGAAACCATGGATGGCCTCTGGAAGTGAGGGTGTATTTTCTTATAAAATTCTTTCACATCCAATCTGTGGACTTAACCATCTCATACTTAAGGACATTAAAATATATGAAGTGGCAATTGACGAAATTAATGAGGAGATGCAGAAAAAAAACCAAAGCCATATTTTCAGGTTTTAGCACACCTTTTCTTGTAATTCTGGATACATAGTTTTTTTAAAAAAATAAAGATATTAAAGCTCTAAAACACATAATGCACATAATCTAATGGACATATGTATAAACCTACACTCATCAATTAGAAAACACCCATGAGTTCAAACACATCTAAAACAAATATTAGTGTGTAGAGAAAATATATGATTTGGGCTTTCTGGGCAAAGTTTACTGGAATGTGAGTTGAAGGACAAGCTTTGGAAGTTAAAACATAACTGAATTTTAAATACGGCATCTAAAAGAGTCAAACTCATAAACGCTGAGAATACAGTAGCAGTTGGCAGGTGCTGGGGAAGGAAGAACTGGAAAGTTGTTATTCAGTGAGTGTCAAGTTTCAGTTCTGCTAAATGCATAAATTCTGCAGGTCTGCTGTACAACACTTTGCCTATAGTGAACACTATGGTGAAATTCACTTCAAAATGTGTTGAGTGTAAATTGCATGGTAAATGTTTCTGTTCCCGGACCAAACCAAGGGTCGGGCTGCTTATTCTTGTGGCCCAATAACGAGATGCAGATGAACTGGGAAGAAGGGAGTTTATTTCTATAATCGGGTACAGGGAGAAGGCTGGGAAAATATCACCAGACCAACTCAAAATTACAAAGTTTTCCAGAGCTTCTATACCTTCTGAGTTATATGTCTACTTGCAAGTATGCATTCATCTAAAGACATAAGTGATTAACTTCTAATCTATAACTAAGGTCTAAGTTTTGAAGACCTTCCTCTGGAGCCTCAGTAAATTGACTTAATCTAGATGTGTTCAGGTGCCTGGGGTGATTACCCTTATCTTGTTTCCTGCTAAATCATGGAGGTTTGGGGTGTTCATTCAGACCCCCCAAAAAAATTGTTTAGTCCTAAAAGGGTCCTGTTAAGAATTCCCTCATTATCTTGTCACACTTCAAGATCCAGGAGAGGTGTGGGCAAAACTCTTGGTCGGCTTTTGTTAACATTCCACGCTTTGTATAAGTGTGCTGGATCATTCAGCTTTTAATATTTAACTTAACCACTTGGTCAGTACTGAAACAGTTGTTATGGAGGCCTGCCTGTTCAGCTGTTAGTGAGGCCTGGCCTGCCACATTTCTACCAAAGAACAAACAAACCAACAAAAAACAAAGAGACGCAAGGGAACTTTGGGAGATGTAGTGTATCTCTATTACCTTAACTGTAGCAATGGCATCATGGGTGTTTTTATATGCCCAAACTTATGAAATCATACACATTAAATTTGTATATATCAATTATACTTCAACGAATTTGTTAACAAATTTAAAAGATGACTGAAGACATAGTGAGTATTCAGGAGTGATTTTCTTGCCTAGAAATATGTGTTCATATCACCACCAGATTTGATGATTCACTGTGAGAACTCATCATGCAGTTCTATTCATAGCTATGATTTATCACAGCAAATGGCAGAACACAAAATCAGCCAAACGAAAAGATGCTTACGACTATTCACAATAGCAAAATCATAGAACCAACCTAAATGCCCATCAACAGTAGTCTGGATAAAGAAAATGTGTTGCATACACACACCATGGAAAACTATGCAGCCATAAAAAAGAATAAGATCATGTTCTTTGCAGCAACGCAGGTGGAGCTGGAAGCTGTAATCCTGAGCAAACTAACCCAGTAACAGAAATCCAAATACTGCATGTTATCACTTATAAGTGGGAGCTAACATTTTTGTAATTTTGGATTCATAATTTAAAACAAAACAGTAAAGTTGAGGACACATGGACACAAAGATGGTAAGATCCGATGCTGACACTTACTCGAGGGTGGAAGGTGAAAGAAGGTAGAAAAAAAAACAACTTACGGGGTACTATGCTTGTCACCTGAGTGAGAAAGTAATCTGTACAGCAAACCCCCATAACATGCGATTTACCTGTGGAACAAACCTGCACATGTGCCATGAACCCTTAAAATAGACGTTAAAAAATCAAAAACAAAAATTAACAATTTAAGGTTAAAAAATATTTTAAAAGATACATGCAGTGAAGTCCAGAGAAAATTAGGTGCAAGCTTCCCAGAGTCCTCTCTGTAGACAAGCTAACTTTTTCTGGTATTGAATTTTGACAACACATGCAAAAGTGTTGTCTATCAAGGAAGCTCATAAGGAATCAGTGCCCAAAGCTCTTTTCAGTGTCTGATTGTATAGGTACCTTCTGCCTAGCACATCCCAAAATTCCAGACTCCCAGAAGGAAATCAGGTACCCAACGTGAACCACATTGTGTGTACCAACTCTTGAGGCATCGTGAGCCACTCTTATCACTTAGGAAAGAGTGAGAACATACCTGAAATCTAAGTTTTCAGGAGCCAACTAAAGACTTACCTTGCAAGCTGGCTTTCTGAGGCTTTGTCTCCACCATGGTATCTCTCCATAATATCTCACCATGATATCTCTCACCATGATATCTCTCCAATATCTCTCCATCATGATAAAAAGGTATACCAGGTACAACCTTCTCAGATATGAAAAATGACTGTCAAATTGAACTATGAATTAGTGGATTAGAAACATGCAAAGAGGAGAATGGAACATCCTAATTCCTGGCCACAACATTGCTTGCAAGATGAGATGAGATCCAACATGAGATGAATTTCAATATGGTATGGTTCTCACTTTTAGTACTTACTGAAGTTTTTGATGACCCCTGCCCGGTAGAAATCCAAGACAAGTTTATACAATGTCTTATCAGATTTCACCAAAAACAACAATAAAAATAACCCTCCAAAACCCCAAACAAAGTAAAGCTACGAAGCATGAAGAACCCTCTGAGGAAGTTCAACCCTTGAGTTGATTCATCCATCAAAATGATACAAAATTGAACTGTTAGCCTGGGGTAATGCCAAAAAAAAATGCAGTTGCTTTTTGTCATTAGTCTTCTCTGTAAATAAGGTATGATGGCAAAGAAAACAAATGGAATGGGGGTGGGGGAAATGGATATCACCCTGGAAATGGGGATCCGCACACCAAGAGAAATAAATTGAGCACCTTTCTTCAAGAGAGATGTGCTTTTCTTGCACTTAGGCACTGCTAGATTTACCCATCAGTAACAGGTTCCTGCTCCCCTCAGGCCCTGGGAGAAAGAAATATGTTGACTTTCAAATGCTTCGAACAAGGTCAGGCTGGAAATATAAATATCTGGAGCTCATTTTGAATATTTCTCATCCCATATTCTATATTATTTATAGCTCCAATCAAGATACCCATAGGAGTTCTGTAAATTCCCCACCTACCACTCCGCAAGGCCCTAAAAGATCATAGAAAAAGAAAAACGACTCTCTTCGCAATAACAATCAATCAAAGACAATGAGACTTAATAATTTCTATTCGTTTTTTAGGGGTAGGATTTCCATCTGAAAGCATGCAAATGAAGAAACTTGAAAATTGAATTTACTCAAAATATTCCTCTCTTAAGGAGACTAAATCAAAAGGTGTACACACTCTGAGAACTGTCCTGTTGAGATTATTTCTAGTCTCAATCACAAATTTGTGTAATGAAGTATTTGACTCTTTTCCAGGTTTATGTTTTCTTATTAATAAGGCTCACCTCGGCACTGATGGCTTGCCACCCACGTAGTAAGTTTTCCAGATACTTCCATATGCAGAAACTGTCCCTATTAGATGTTAAAATAAATATTTATGGCTTCATGTGTTGTAAATGCACACAGCAAATTCTCAAATTTGAAATCTATATGGCATTTCTTGAAATGTAATCTAATTATTTTAAGAAGTTGAGCTGTTCAATATGACTAGGTTTGCAGTGTACTCATATGCAATGGTTAATATTGAGTGTCTACTTGATTGGATTGTAGAAGGCAAAGCACTGTTCCTGGGTGTGTCTGTGAGGGTGTTGTCAAAGGAGATTAACATTTGAGTCAGTGGACTGGGAGAGGCCGACCCACCCTCAATCTGGGTGGGCGCCATCTAATCTGTTGCCTGCATGGCCAGAATAAATAGCAGGCAGAAGAACGTGGAAAGACTAGACTAGTTAAGTCTTCTGGTGTCTATCTTTCTCCCATGCTGGATGCTTCCTGCCCTTGAACATCAGACTCCAAGTTCTTCAGCTTTGGGACTGTTGGACCTTCGACCCCAGACTGAAGGCTGCGCTGTTGGCTTCACTGCTTTTGATGTTTCGGGACTCCGACTGGCTTCCTTCTTCCTCAGCTTATAGACAGCCTATTGTGGGACCTCACCTTGTGATTGTGTGAGGAAATACTCTGTAATAAACTCTTTATATATACATCTGTCTTATTAGTTCTGTCCCTCTAGAGAACCATGACTAATACAACATGGATAAAAATGTCCTTCAATTGGGTATTTTGAAACTTTTGATCCAAAATTTGGGATAATATTTAACCATGCTTTCACTAATGCCTAGTTTGTTGTTGTTGTTGCTGTTCTGTTTAATGTATACTTTGACTTCCAGCAGTTCAGATCAAGCACCCTTTGGAGTTAGAATAAAATATAGAATTCTCTGGCAATGTTAGTCAATTGCTTAATGATTCTCGCCAGAAATAATGTGTTTTGTATTGAATTTAAAACTTTTATATATAAGTTTTGACTTGAACATGTAGTGTTCAAGAAAACAAATGCATTTAGTAGCATTATGAATTACAAAACTATGATATGGAATATAGCAGTCACATTTCCCATGAAATCAATATTAACACATAATCTTATTTTAAACTCCTTGCAGGGGTTGGTCCTTGTTTTGTTTTTGTTTTGTTTTTTGAGTCTGTATTTATTTTTACTGAACCCAATGTTGTAAGAAATATTTTAAAATTTTCATTTTATATAGACTTTAGTTTTATAGCACTGAATTACTTGTTTGAGATGTAACATTTTGATTTTAGACTGGGTGCTTTAGAATGGTTAATCCACAAGCAAATACACTTCTCATAGAATTATGTGCATGTTACAAACACAATTTTGACAGCAATTTTATAAAATCTATTTGTAATCACAGGATCCTGATCCTCACACATATATTCTAAATGGTGAGTGTGTGTGTGTGTTTCAAGGTCATCCCAAAGGCTTTCATTGTCAGAAGCATCGTTACATAGGGCAGTAGGTATTGTGACAAATAGACTCTTTTCTACATTGATTTGGCCGGTGAGTTAATTTGGGAACACATGTAGTAATTCTGTATTACAATTGGTTTGCCTTGAAACAGGTGTAAGGGAAAACACACTAATAAACTTGGGTTATATGTTGATGTTCTGGTATATAGAGAATCCTCAAAATTAAAATGAATTAGTTACCCTTATTGATAAATATGACACTGCAACTAATGACACGTGTAAACATGCACACACACATATGTGACCATAATATAACATTATATATAACATATAAAATAATATGTAACATAAAACATAATATATGACATATAACATATATAATATAAATATAAATTATGCAAATTGTATATAAATATTTATAATATATTATATACTGCATTTATAATATATAATACATAGATATATGCTATAATATATACAATGCTATATATTTATATATTATAAATACATATTAACATACTGTATAATATATAGTATACTATAAATATATGATATATAAGTATATAATAAATAATATGATAACATATGATATATTAACATGCTGTATATGATATGTTTTATATATGTTGCCATATATCATATATACTATTTAATAACATGAAATATATTATATGTATCTGAAATGTTATATTATATAAATATGTTATATTATATATTATAATATCACATTATATTGTATAGCATACAAAATATATCATTTGCTGTTATATTATTTATTGTATCTTATGGATTTATTATATATAATATATAATATATAATCATGTTATTATATATAACACACAATATAATAACATGAAATATACATTTTATTGTTATAAATATATTGTATAACATATGTTATATATTATATATTCAATACATAATGTGTATAACATGTTATAGGTGATACATAATGATATATAATCATATGTAATTATATATGTCATAATATAACACACAGAATATATTATATATTACTGTATTACTTCTCGTAGAATTATGTGCATGTTGCAAACACAATTTTGACAACAGTTTTACAAAATCTATTACTATATTACTATATGTAATATATATTTCATGTGTTATATATAATAGGCTTATATATTATATATACAATAATTATGTTATATATAATAATCATAATAGATAATCATTAGGCTTATATATAATAACACATGAAACATATATTATGTATTATATATGTTATAGATTGTATAAGATATATGTTATAGGCTGTATATAATATGTCATATGCTACATATATAATATATAACACATATATAAAATAAACACTAAAGATGAGGTGTATCTAATATTTTATTTAATAAAAAACATTTAAGAATAATTGATTCAAATCTCTTAACTGTAATTTCATTTAAAATGTCCTTTTCACACCAGTCCTTGGATTGATATTTGTCAGAAATAAAAGAGTTCGATGTTAGGTAGAGACGTTCACTTCACAGTGGGAAGAGCAATATCTTTGTATTCTTTTTTGATATTCACTTTTCTAATTTGTTGAACATCCTGGCTTGTGTTTCATATTTATTGATATGCGTCACTATTTGATTTGTGCCTGTCGTATTTTGATCTATGAAGATACAGAAGATAATCTCTTGAGTTGTTGCATGGGCTGCTCATACACCTTAAAAGCAAAGGCACCAGTTTTTTAAAATGAGTCCTTAATGCAGCAGAAGCAAAAAAAAGGGAGAAAGAAAGTGATTCCAAACAAATAAGAAACATGAAGAAAAACAACTGTCGTTAGGCTTAGGCATCAAAAGTTTTATTCTAGGATTTTTTCGCATCTAATCATGTTTTTTACTCTCCTGGTAAGCAACCCGACTACACTACAAAATTCAGCAATGCCCGAGGATATAAGTATATAAAGCAGCACTTAGCTCTATGGAATTTGTTTTGTTCCAATTACCTTAAACTGACGCTAAGACCATAGTTTAGAGCTGGTCTACATTGGAGGAATCTCTAAGCACTGACATGTGAAAAATTTTTAACCTGTGAATGCCTGTACTCTTGCAAATGAAGACGTGCATTTTCATTACAAAGTGTACTTCTTATCATCCCCGAATTACACAACGTGATTTCACAACAGAACTGTTTGTACAAGCTCATCCCTTTTCCCGAAATACTCTTCCTCCTCTTGACTATAAAGTTAATTTTGACTTGGTCTTTTGTAATCCAGTGTATATTTTATTTGCTTAATGAAGATTCCCCAAACCTTTTAGTCAAGTGACTTCCTCTTCCAAATACATAACACAGTACATACATTTGAAAACATTTTGCCCATTTTTTGGAGGTTAAGACCCCTTCTCAGGGATGGTCTGAGTCAGAGGTTTTTTCTTTTTAATTGTTTATCGACTTCTTTTTAAAATTTTTTCAACTGACATAAAAATTGTACATATTCATGTACATGATGTTGTGATAATATAATGTACAGTGGTCAGATAAAGGTAATTAGCATATCCATCATCTCAAACATTTATCATTTCTTTGTGTTAGGAACATTTAATATCCTCCTTCTAGCTATTTCATAATATATATTACTATTAACTATAGTTATCCTACTGTAACTGCCTGAGGGGTCCGTTCTGCCTGCTGTATAAAGACTACGGCGTTTCAGTAAAGAAAGAGTATAAATATGCACGAGACCAGCCACACCACGTAGGAGACCAGCTTAGTACTCAGATCATCTCCTCTGAAGCTCCAAAGTGTGTAGGTTAGGGGTTTTTCAAAGGCAGTTTGGGGGAAGGAGTGGGAATGGTTAGGCTTGCTTCTGACTTGTCGAGGTTGGAGCTGAAATCCTAGAGGAAATCTGTCCTCCTGTGAACTGAACTGCTTCTGGGTGGGGCCACAGGAGTGGGGTTGGTCCAGGTGGAGCCACGGGTGTCAGACATGCAAAGAAACCTGAAAAGAGATCTCAAAAGACCAGTCTATGATAGTAGTGTTATCCGCAGGAATTGCTAGAAATCTATGTCTACATCTTAGCAGAATCAGGCTCCTTTACTCCTCTCAGCCTGATGGCCCCCCTTTAGCTTTACAAAAGTCGTTGAATTTTGGACAAGCCCTATTATATAAACTATAGCCTGTCTTCCAAAGTTAGCCTGGCCCAATAGCCCAGGAATAATTAAGGGAAAGGCAGGATGGGAGTGAGTTAGCTTGGATGGCTTCTATGGTTATAATTTTCTCACTGATATAATTTTTGCAAAGCAGTTTCGTGACAGTGGCATACAACAGCAAAAAGTAGTCCTCTTATCTAGCTATAAGTTTGTATCTCCCTAAATCAGAGTTTTGTCTTACTCATTTTCTCAGTTCTTCTTTTAACCCAAACACTAGAATAGAGCTTGATGGATTACTTGTTGACTGATATGTTCATGAGGTTATACTGCTTGCAAATGACATCTCATATCTGTCATATACCTGTAGGCAGGGAGTGGCACATCATAAAGTTAAAGAAAAGGAGGAAGACTATCCCTCCTTCCAAGGTGTTCACTTTAGTATAAAAATTTAATATAAATGTGTATTACCTTCCCCAAATCATTGTTAATGTGAATTCCATTGAACTAATTCGAGCTGAGTCACTCAATTATACGCATTGTTTGCAAGAGTCTGTTTTCAAGTCTGGAACAATTTATGTCTGGTCTATTTCTTCAAAACAAAATAACAACAGTAACAACACAACGACAAAAAGAAAAACACAAAGAATGGAAGAAAAAAGTGGCCTAAATTTCAAATATACTCAGCTAAACAAGCCAAAACAAAAGCAGCTTTCATGAATTAAAGTCAAGAGACATGTTCAGAGAACTTCAGTTGAGTTCCCCATTGAAGACATTAAGCATCATAGATCGAATCTCAGCATATATTTAATGATTTTTTTTACCAATTTTTTTTTTTTTTTAAAGAACAGTGATGTAGAATAAAGGAAGAAATATTGCAAGCTAAGGGTAGAAAGTGGTGTGGTAATATTGACCTAGTTTTTTGTAAATAGTAGTCCAATTGAGTGAATGGAACAGGTACTTAAACAAATAAATAATGGATTTACTCATGTTTTTGAAATGGAAGAGTTCCCTGATCCCCTGAGGGATTTGTGACAGGGGTGTGGCTCATTTGCTCAGCTGCTGCATTCTCAAACCCCTTATGGGAGGGGAGGGGCATGTAAGTGAGCGGGTACAGGAGCCAGGGTGAGTGTTTTTGGGCTCTGGCCCCACGGTAGCATCTAAGAGTATGTTACAACTAATGCTCTTTTAAGCAGTTGCTGCCGTTGGCACCTAAGTGTTAAACTAGCTCAGTGGAGAGTCAGGATGACAGCCTTTTACACTCTGCCCACTTGGTACTCCAGTCCTTGTCCGGCATCCAGGAAGAATCGGGTTAAATGGACTTAAAGTATGGTGAATGTGGTGATTTTATTGAGTGATGGAGGTGACTCTCAGGGGGATGGATGGGAAGCTGGAAAGGGGTTGGAGTGGGAAGATAATCTTCCCCTGGAGTTTGGCTGTCCCGCAGCCAATCTCCTTTCCAATTATGCCCAGCTGAACTCCTCTTGGCATTCAGACACTCCTCTTCTCCCTGCCGTGCCATCTGTCTTTCTTCTGCTCTTCTGTTCATCTTCCTGTCTGCCTGTGGAGCCTGGGGTTTGAGGTTTATATGGGTACAGAATAGGGGGTATGGTGGGCCAAACATTTTGGACACAAAAACAGGAATGCCTATTCCTATTTAGGGCCTCAGGTTTCCAGGCTTGAGGGTGGGGCCTTTGCCAGGGAGCCACCCTCTTCTACCCAGTATTCCCCTGACTCCTGTCCATATCAAAAGTTCTGCCTCATTTGGTAATTGTAAAATGAACAAAATCAAGTTTCACCAGAAGAGGGGGTTGTCTTTGACTTTGACAAGTGCTTAATGCAACCTGTATTATTTAAAACTTCTTTTTTAGAATTAGTTTTATTTGGCTGAGTATGAGAAACTAATAAAACTATGTTAAAATCAGTTTTATAGGAGATCTCAAGATTTGTACATTTATATTACATGTGAAACATAGTTAATATGTTTATGATTAGAAACCAAATATTCACTTATTCCTAGATATTAAATATCAGGTCTGATGGACATTTTTTTAATATAACTATCACAGTAACCAAAATAATAAAAAAAAAAACCCAAACAGCTCATACTGTAGACACATGATCCATTTATTCCTATTAACTAAATATTCTGTCTTACTAGCACTTTGGAAAACTCATAACTACATCAAAAGGAACAAATCAGCTGCTAACAGTGCTTAGATAACATCTGATGGCTAAAAGGATACTTTTAAAAGATGCTTTAGAAGTGTCAAAGCAGCAAAGGAAATCTTTCAGCTTTCACCAAAAAAAAAAAAAAAAAAAGGTCATTAATCCATGGTTTCTCAGCCTTGGCCCTTTTGGAATTTGAATTCTGATCATTCTTTGTGGTGGGGGCCATCCTGTTCTTTGTAGAATGTTTAGCAGCGTCTACCACCTATCAACTAGATGCTGGTAGCTGTCCTCCCCTGGCCCCCACTAATGACAATGAAAAATGCCTCCAGACATCAAATGACCTGGGCAGAGGCACAAAATTGCCTCCAATTGAGAAGCACTGCCTGAATAGCGTCACGGTGGTGTTTTAAAATAATGCATTTTCAAAATCTATTACCCCCGAGTGCACAGTACGCTACAGGGTTAGATTCCTTCTTTTCTCATTACCCTGGATGTACCTATTTCTTCTTTCTGTAATAGTACTTTCTTTCCTTTCTCCCTCTCCCTCCCCTCCTCTCTGTTTTCTTTCTTCTCTCAACAAATACCCTTCTGCCTACTGCAAAGCAAAAACTGCACAAATCCAGAGATGTGACAATTACCAAAATCCAGAACAGAACCATACATCAAATATTCAAAAGAGAGAGTTCTGGAAACATCAACATTAATAGCGATCTAGTCAACTCCATGCTTGTTTTAGGATCTGCCACCATACAGGTTTGTCCAGTTTCTGATTCTCTGAAAGAGAATCTCCCAGATTCTCTTTCATTTTCAGTAGTACCATGTGGGAAAAGCACATTTCAGTAATTCTATAAAATGCATTGCCAGTATCCAACACACGCAGGAACTCTCCCAATGTATACTTCCTTTTTAAAAACTTTGAAATCATACTGGACCCTCGGCTTCAAGTGTCCGGCATGCCATGAGACAAAAGAAATATTGCCTCTTACATCTATCAACTAATTTATCATACCACAAGAGAGGCATTCTTACCAATTATATATCACTTTTCCCCCAGGCAGTCCAAATGAATCCATGTTGGTATCCAGTTATAATTATCTTACCTCCTTTGGGTCATTGAGGAGCAGATTCCTACCTATCTCTGTAGCAGACTTGTAAACACAAACAAACACACGTTCAGGTGAGGTTTCTACACATTGCATGTGCTTCTTTCTGCACATGCACTGTTCATCATCTCCAAGGGAGTCAGAGACCTTCACTTGAGAACGACAGTCTATTCATCTTATCGGTTCCCTCAAGAAGAAAAATACCTTCAGCTGTGCTGACAGGAACTAGGAGACTGTTGTTAGGAATCTTCCTCAAGGTTCTAACTGAAAACACAGGGGACTTTTCAATATGGCCAGAGAGAAGTTACCATAGGGGAGGCTCCTTCGAACAATTGCCACGTTGACAAAGACCTGAAGAATGAAGCAGAATTAGGAAAGATAGTTGCAAGATGTGTAGAAAGGGGGTCTGGGTAAAAGGAAACACATGTTATGAGCATTCCTGAGACTAAGCAGAGTGGTGAACTTTTACTAGTTTGTTTTTACTGCAGTGAAGATCATCAGCTGTGGCCTAGAGAATCACGGCCCCAAAGATGTCTATATCTTAATGAAACAGGAGAGTTCCCTGACCCCATTGTGGGGCTTGTGACAGGGGTGTGGCTTGCTTGCTTGGCCACTGCACACTCAAACCCCTTATGGGAGGGAGAGCATGCAGATAGGCAGGTGCAGGAGCCGAGGAGAACACTTCTGGGCTTCGGCCCCACAGTAGTGTCTAAGGGCGTGTTACAATTAATACTCTTTTAGCAGTTGCTGTCCGCGGATGGCTAAGTATTAAACCAGCTCAGTGGAGAGTTAGGGTGACAGCCTTTTACACCCTGCCCTCTTGGCACCCAAGTCCTTGTCCAGTGTCCAGAAAGAATCAGGTCACATGGACTTGAAGGGTGGTGAATGCAGGGATTTTATTGAGTGATGGAGGTGGCTCTCAGTGGGATGAATGGGGAGCTGCAAAGGGGTTGGAGTGGGAAGATGATCTTCCCCTGGAGTTTGGCTGTCCCATGGCCCATCTCCTCTCTGACTGTCCCCAGCCAAACTCCTCTCAACTCAGATGCTCCTTCTCTTCTCTCCTTCTCTGCTATGCCTCTCTGCCACACTTTTGCTCCTCTGTTCATTTGCTCGTGGAGCCTGGGGTTTGGGGTTTATATGGGTATAGGATAAGGATGCGTGGCAGGCCAAAAGGCAACATTTAGGGATGTGGGTTTCCAGGCTTGAGGGTGGGGCCTTTTGCTGGGAAATCACTTTCTTCTACCCAGTATTTCCCTGCCTCCTGTCTGTATCATTAATCTCTGGGACCTGGGAATGTGTTGCCTTGAAAAGGAGATTGCAGATGAAATTAGCACTGCTAATCAGCTGACCTTGAGATGGAAAAATTATCTGGGGGCTCCAGTGTCATTACCAGGGTCTTAAAAGTGGGCCAGGCATGGTGGTTCATGCCTGTAATCTCAGCACTTTAGGAAGCCACAGTGGGAGGATCATTTGAGCCCGGAAGTTGGAGACCAGCATGGGCAACATAGCAAGAGCTCATCTTTACTAAAAATAAACATTAAAAAAATTAGCCAGACATGGTGGGGTGTGCCTGCAGTCTCAGCTGCTTCGGAGGCTGAGGTGGGAGGATCACTTGAACCCAGGAGGTCAAGGCTGCAGTGAGCTATAGTTGCACCACTGTATTCCAACCCGGGCAACAGAGAAAGACCCCATCTCAAAAGAAAATTACATACATACACACGTATGTTCATATATAAAGTGTAACAGCACAAAGTCTTTAATAGTGAAAGTTCACACACATTAGGATAGATCCTATAAAACACATACACACACATGCACACATACACACACGAAAAAAAAATAAAAATCACCCAGGAAATAACAAGTATTGGCATAGATGTGGAGAATTTGGCACAGATGTGGAGAATTAGGAACACTTGTGCATTGTTGATGGGAATATGAATTAGCACAGCCATTGTGGAAAACAGTATGGAGGCTACAAAAAAATCCCCCCAAAACAGAATTACCATATAATCCAGCAATTCCACTTCAAGATACATATCCAAAAGAATTAAAAGCAGGGACTCAAAGAGATATTTGCACACCCATGTTCATAGCAGAGGTATTCACAATGATCAAGAAATGGAAGCCACGCAAATGTCCATCGGTAGATGACTGGATAAGCAAAGGGCGGTCAGACAAACCATGAAAGTCTGACAAAAGAAGGGAATTCGGACACAGGCTACAGCATAGATGAACCTTGAGGACGCTATGCTGAGTGAAAAAAGGTGATAAAAGAAAAACTTCAGTGCATTACATTTAAGAGTTTAATTGAGCAATGAACAAGTCACAAACTAGGCAGCCTTCCAAGCCATGTGATGGAAGAAGATTTACGGACAGCAAAAGGAAAGTGTTGTACAGAAAACGGAAGTGAGGTACAGAAACAGCTGGACTGGTTACAGCTCGGCTTTTGCCTCATTTGAACACAGTTCAAACAGTTGGATAACTTTGATCGGCCAAAACTTGGTGATCGGCTAAGTGTAGGCTATGGTCTGTTTACACCTCCACTTGTTATAGTTCATGATGTACAGAAGAAGCTTTAGGCCAACCTTAAAATATCTAAGGAGGCGGCTGCGGGCTAAACGTGATCTAACATAAGCCCGTGCCCCAAAGACAAATATTGTAGGATTCCACTTATATGAGGAACCTAGCATAGTCAAATTCATAAAAACAGAAACTAGAATTGTTCCTGGACCAAATCGAGGGTTGGGCTACTTATTCTCATGGCCTGATGATGAGATACAGACGAACTGGGAAAGAAGAGAGTTTATTTCTGTAACCACGTACGGGGAGAAGGCCTGGAAAATATAGCTAGACCAACTCCAAATTACAGTTTTCCAGAGCCTATATACATCTAATCTCTCTATATATCTAATCTATATATCTATGTGCAAGTGTGCATTCATCTAAAGACATAAGTAATTAACTTCTTCTAATCTATAACTAAGGTCTGAGTCTTGAAGACCTTCTTCTGGAGCCTCAGTAAATTTACTTAATCTAAATGGGTCCAGATGCTGGGATGATTACCATTATCTTGTCTCCTGCTAAATCATGGAGGTTTGGGGAGTTCTTTTAGACCCCCAATCAAACCTGTTTGTGGAGGTCTGGGGAGTTTCTTCAGACCTCCAATAAAACTTGTTTAATCCTAAACGGGTCCTATTAAGAATTCCTTTGTTAAAAATCTTGTCATGCTTCAAGCCCCAGGAGAGGCCTGGGCAGAACTCTTGGTGGGCTTTTGTTACATTCCAGCCTTTGTATGAGGGCACTGGCTCTATCAGCTTTTAATATTTAACTTCACCAGTCAGTCAGTGCTAGAACAGTTATTACGGAGGCCTGCCTGTTCAGCCGTTAGTGAGGCCTGGCCTGCGACAGAATGAAGGTTGCAGATGTTGGGGAAGGGCAATGTGGATGAGTGTATTAATGGATATAGAGTTTCAGCTGGGGAAGATGAAAAACTTCTGGAGGTGAATGGAGGCAATGGTTCCTCAACCACGTGCACGTACTGCATGCCGCTGAACTGAACACTTAGCCAACTCCGTGATTTTAGCCCACTGAGTCCAATGTCAACACATCCACCCTCCAGAAACGTAAGATAATATATCCTGGTTTTTTCTTTTTTTTTTTTTTTAAATAGGATCTTGCTCTGTCACCCAGGCTGGAGCACAGTGGCACGATCATAGCTCGCTGCAGCCTGGAACTCCTGGGCTCAAGCAATCCTCCCATCTCAGCCTACTGAGTCACTGGGATTACAGGCTAAATGTGGGCTATTTTAAGTCACTACATTTGCAGTCATTTGTCACAGCAGTAAATATAACACTATTTTCAAGGCTAGAAAATAGTAAGAAGAAAGGGATAGCGTTAGCGTGGGCTATGATAAATAATACAGATTTTTGTTTTTTTTCTTGAGACGGAGTCTCACTCTGTTGTCCAGGCTGGAGTGCCATGGTGCGATCTCGGCTCATCGCAACCTCTGCCTCCCGGGTTCAAGAGATTCTCCTGCTTTAGCCTTCTGAATAGCTGGGATTACAGGTGTGCACCACCATGCCCTGCTAACTTCTGTATTTTTGGTAGAGATGAGGTTTCACCATGTAGGCCAGGCTGGTCTCGAACTCCTGACCTCAGGTGATCCACCTGCCTTGGCCTCCCAAAGTGCTGGGATTACAGGCATGAGCCACTGTGCCAAGCCTAATGTGGATATTTTGCTAGAGGCACTAAGCAACAAAGACATTTATTTTCTTTATTTTTTTGAGACAAAGTCTCACTCTGTTGCCCAGGCTGGAGTGCAGTGGCACCATAGCTCTTGGACTCAAGGGATCCTTCTGCTTCAGCCTCCTGAATAGCAGGCACCACAGGTGCACACTACCACACCCAGTTAATATTTTTTGAAAACATTTTATAGATATGGGATCTTGCTATGTTGTCCAGGCTTGTCAGAAGAACTAGAACAGGTATTCATATTCGTTTCCTTGAGATGAATATAAGTGAGAGTCTGCAGATGACATAGACTGTGACCAGACTTTTGGGAATCCACAAGAATAATTCTGTATACCTAACTAACAAGTACCTGGTGACGGGGAGGAAGTGAATTGATGAGCCTGAGAGACAGTCATAAGAAAAATTGACAGAGCATTGCCAAAGATAGGTAGATGCCTTGAGGTAATGATGTCTTAGGACACAACATTGTTTTATTGTCACCTGAGTGAAGACTCATGAAGATGACACATTACCTAGGGAAAAATGAAAATTCAGTTCGGATATGTGCATGGATTTTGAGTTGGCTTTGGTTTATCCAGAGACAGATGGATATTCACTGGACAGATGGATACAAGGATCCAAATTATAAGAAGACCATTTTATGAGATAGCCAGGTTTGGCTGCCATCAGCATAGAAAGATTGATCAGAGCCAGGGGAGAGAGAGAGAATTTGACCTGGGAAAATGGAGATCTGATACAGAAGATAAAACAGTGGAAGGCTGAATCCCAACATCTACTGATATTAAAAAGAGAGACACAGGAAGAAGAGACAGGGAGGCTTCTACATTGGAAAAATAAGAGGTAGGAGCAAGAGCAAGAGAATAATGAAGAATAATAGGAACAGGAGAATCATGTTATGGCTACCAAGGAATGACAAAGCTTCAAACAACAGGAAATGATCAGTAATGATGCATGCTCTAGGAAGCTCCAGAAATGAAATGGTTGAAAATTGCTCTACAGATTTTAAAATTGAACAGTGCTCAGTGACTCCATCAGTAGAGATATGGTACTGTGCATTGCAAGGAATCTGGATAACAGCCAATAAAGCAACACACATCAGAGAAGAAGGACAAAGGGGCATCCGTATGCTATTCAGTGAGCTTGGCCTTGAAACCAGAGGCCATTTATACCATGAACAATGATTGTAGATCATCCAGATTGAAGACATTTTCCCAGAACAACTAGAAACTGTATGGTTAAAATGCCCTATTTTATGACAGATAATCAGAGCAGTGCAACATTATAAGGCATTACTCAAAATAATGATTATACATGTGCTGTGGTTTTTTTTGAGAGAGAGTCTCGCTCTGTCATCTGGGCTGGAGTGAAGTGGTGCAATCTTGGCTCACCGCAGCCTCAAATTCTCAGGCTCAAGCCATCCTCCTGCCTCAGCCTCCTGAGTAGCTGGGACTACAGGCCTGCGTCACCATGCCCAGCTAATTTTTGTATTTTTTGTGGAGACAGAATTCCATCATGTTGCACAGGGTGGTCTCGAACTCCTGGTCTCAAGCAATCTGCCCACCTTGGCCTCCCAAAGTATCAGGATTACAGGCATGAGCCACTGCACTCGGCTAGGTGCCAAATATTTATGGACCATCCACATTTGACTATAGTTCAATTTTAGAATATATAGATACTGTGCTTCATTGGTTCACCTTCAAAACATAATGATTATGATTAATCCTAGAACGCTAAGCACTTAGTTGCAAGTATCCAAATAACACCTCACTGAATTTATTAATGAAGCAATTTTTACATAGATCTGATGTCTAAATTTATTAGAGAAAAGAAAAACAGAATTCAAACATCTCCTATCTAATTACTTGACCACTTGTTCTGGCATAAACCTAATCTCCTTCCTGATTACTGAAATTCTGTTTGGAAAATTTATTTGTTATCTTCTTAAAAAAAAAAAAAAGAGGCAGCATCATATAGAATGTGTCTTGAATGCTCTAATGTGTTTGTTTAAGAACTTTGTTGCCTCTTAATGTTCTTTCTTTCTTTTCTCAGTAAACGTGTGTGTGTGTCTTTGTCCGTCTGCAAAGTATACCTATGTACACATAATTTTTAAACACATACAGCTTTTACATGCGTAGAAACGTACTGCTTCTTGCAAAATTTAATTTCCATTGTTTTTTATCTGTATACCTCTGCATTAATCCTACTTTTGAGATGTCACATTTACCTCAGAAAAGGAACAGTTTAGTTTCTAAAAAAATCTGCAAAAAGGTACATGAAATATAAATCCACACATCTTGTAAGAGTTTCATTCAATAATTTAAAACAGGTCCATTTTGACATCTCTTTGAAAACCCAGCATGGTGAAATTCACCTACAATGGTACTAAATTATTGATAGGCACTTTTTTTTGATGCTTAAGAGGCTGAGAACACGCCAACAACTTCCCCTGATGGCACTTGGGCCTCCAGTCTCGGATTCCTTCAGTACAAGCCGCCCTACAAGACCCTGAACAGATGCTGCCCCATCTCCATAACTGGCTGCCTAATGGAAAAAAAGTGGCCCCAGGGAGCTTCACTTTTCTGCAAATGCATACTTGTCTTTTTTCACCAACATTTATGTCTTTATTCAGTTTCACCAGGAGTCAATAGAACAGGAGCCAGCGTGAGCAGAATATAAATAAACATTCATTCCAGAAAGAACTCTCGATTCACAAAAGACACAACATATATACCCCTTTCTTTAAATAAGAGCTGGATTGAATCTCCAGAAATCAGTTGGCCTTTTTTTAGAGAGAGTCTTGACCTGCTATCCTGACACACACCACCATTCACTCAACACTCAAAATGTTGCAGAATGACCAGTGAGTGCTGGTCAAAGATTCAGACCAAGACTACATGGCACACTGGACAGAGGCTTTCTCCAGTTGCATATTCTGAGAACCTCATTTCTGGGAATAGGTGATTCAAAACGAGTAGATTTCTAATATTAAAAAAACACTGATAATAGGAGCCATACAGACAAATAAGATATGAGGATGAAGGCCAGGCGCTGTGGCTCAAGCCTATAATCCCAGCACTTTGGGAGGCCGAAGTGGGAGGATCATGAGTT
This sequence comes from Mandrillus leucophaeus, assembly GCF_000951045.1. Lineage (NCBI taxonomy): Eukaryota > Metazoa > Chordata > Mammalia > Primates > Cercopithecidae > Mandrillus > Mandrillus leucophaeus. The sequence goes on from NW_012101098.1 coordinate 941,639, forward strand.
CAGGAGTTCAAGACCATCCTGGAAAACATGGTGAAACCCCACCTCTACTAAAAATACAAAAAAAATTAGCCAGGCGGGTTGGCGCACACCTGTAGTCCCAGCTACTTAGGAGGCTGAGGCAGGAGAATCGCTTGAACCCAGGAGGCAGAGGTTGCAGTGAGCTGAGATCAAGCCACTGCACTCCAGAGCTTGGATGACAGTGTGAGACTCCATCTAAGAAAAAAAAAAAAGATGTGAGGATGAAAGAGACTGTGCTAGGTGATAACAGAAGGTACCTGTGATAATTTGCATGGCTATGACAACACCATAGACTTGGGGGCTCAAACAACAGACATTTATGTATCACAGTTTTAGAGGCTGGAAACCCAAGATCAAGGCATGGCAGATTCAGTGTCTGATAAGGACCTGCTTCCTGGTTCATAGACAGCACCTTCTCACTATGTCGTCACATGGTGAAAGGGGCGAGGGAACTCCACGCGGTCCCTTTTATAAGGGCACTAATCCCATTAATGAGGCTCCACCCTCCTGACCTCATCACCTCCCAAAGGCCCCACCTCCTAACACCATCACCTTGGAGATTACAATTTCAAGATAGGAATTTGAGTTTGGGGCACAAACATTCAGATTGCAGCAGTACCATTAAAGAAGAGAGATTTAGGTTGGACAAGGAGTGATAGGCAGGAGCTTCCACTCCATCACATGGAGGTGGAAACCAATCCCACAGCACAAACATTTTCAGCTAAATAACTTTGGTGAGCTCAAGGAACCAGAAGAAGGGCAGAGTAACCAGGGCATGCTGAACTGGCGGAGAAAATTCAGAGTTTAAGTAGCATATGTAGACAGGCATATCATTTATTGCTTTGATCGCAAATACAAAAGACTTGAATGTTATATTCTGTGTGATGGAAAGTCAATAGTTCCTATTAAGCTCTGGGGCAGAATGATCTGCTTTATATTTTTACAAAATCATACTGACTACTATGTAGAGAATGGGTTATAGGAGACAGAGCCTGAAGGCTGAGAGTCTCTGAAGCAGGTTTTGCCATGGTCTAAGTGAGAGAAAGTGGATGGGACAATGGTATTAATCAGAGTAGAGGTATCAGGACACGTGTACTGATCAGAAGTAATCAATAAAAGATAACTACTGAGTTTTAATTTTTCTGTTATATTAAAATATACGTAACACAAAATTTACTTTCTTTCTTTAAAAAAAGAAAAATTGAGACAGGATCTCTCTCCGTTGCCCAGGCTGGACTGCAATGACACAATCGTAGCTCACTGCAGCCTCAAACTTCTGGGCTCAAGCGATCTTCCCCCTTCAGCCTCTTGACTAGCTGTGACTATAAGGGCATGCCACCATGCCCAGCTAATTTTTATATTTTTAAATCTTTTCAGTATAGATAAGGTCTTGCTATGTTGCCCAGGCTGGTCTTAAACTCCTGGACTCATGCGATTCTCCTGGCTTAGTCCCCCAAAGTGTGGAGATTACAGATGGTAACCACTGCACGGGACCTACAATTTCTTTTTCTAACCATTTTGAGTGTACAATTTGTGATATTAAGTACATTCCCTTTCTTGTATAACCATTACCACCATCCATCTCCGTTATTTTTGTCATCTTGCAAAAATAAAACTGTTTCTATTAAACAGCATCTCCCTTTGACCCCCTCCACATCCCCCGGCATCCCCCATTCTACCTTCTGTCTATGATTTTGGCGATTCTTAGTACCTCATATGAGTGGAACGTACAGTATTTGTCCTTTTGTGATGGGCTTGTTTTGCTTAGTGTCATGTCCTCAAGGTACAACCATGCTGTAGCATGTGTCAGACTTTCATCCATTTTAATGACTCCCATTCTGTTGTATGGGGAGACCACATTTTGCTCATCCCTGCGTCCATTGATGGACACTAGGGTTGCTTCCACATGTTGGCTGTTGTGAATTGTTCTGCTATGAGTATGGGTGTGCAAGTATCTACTCCTAAGTCCTTGATTTGAAAACTTAAGCAGATAATGGTGCCCTTTCATGAAACTGGGAATTCCCTGTGTAGAAAATTATACCGTTTATATTTATCCTTGTTAATTTTAAGATAGTTTTGTAAGTAATTTTCCCTACTCCTTAAGTTTCCTTGTGGACTGGACAACGCTTTCCTTATCCATGGGAGAAGTGAGGTCTCTGACTTGAAGAGTTTCAGGGAAGAGACTTAACATCATCTTCTTCTCTGATCTCCCTCCTACTTTGTGGGTTTATTAACCTCAGAAGCAATAGAATCTGGTTTCTCTCTCTTGTCACAAGATGATGTTGTTTTCCATGGAAGGACCCCCACAAACCAAAAGTCATATACCATTTAAGAAGCCGGTAACTTTACAGGCTTGGACCTGAATAGAGAGTTCAGGGCTGCAAGCATGGTTTTGGGAGTTATAATCACACTGACAATATTAAAAGCCAAAGCCATGCAACTAGATGAAATTAGGTAATCAGCGGGGCAGAGAGAGAAGAAATCAGTTCCTGATTCTGGGTGTTCTAACAATTCAGGAATAAACTGAGGAAAAAGAGCCAGTGACACAGAAAAAAAGGGGGTTTACATCTGCCCTGGTCATGGGAAAACCAGATCATCATTTTGGCAACAGACACAAGAGAAGGAAGAAAGTGCCGCAAGATGGCGAGATTGGCCATGTCACGTAAGAACAGAAAAGTGTGTATGGTGATTTCCATTGCCAACCTTCTCACTAACATACCACTGGAAATTCGGAGGGAGGAAACAACTAAAAATGCTAAATCCAATATTTATTTAGAAAAAAATATTTATTAGAATTCTTGTCTTGTTCTCTCTTTTTTTTTTTTTTTTTTTTTTGAGATAAAGTCTCACTGTGTCACCCAGGATAGAGAGCAGTGGCACAATCACAACTATTGCAGCCTTGACCTCTTAGGCTCAAGTGAGCCTCCCACCTCAGCCTCTCAATGAGCTGGGACTATGGGTGTGCACCACCATGCCCAGATAATTTTCAATATTTTTTGGAGAGATGAGAGTCTCCCTATGTTGTCGAGGCTGGTCTCGATCTCCTGGGCTCAAGCAATCCTCCTCCCTCAGCCTCCCAAAATGCTGGAATTACAGGCATGAGCCACCACACCAAGCCCTCGAAATCTTTTGACATGAATCATGGATTACTGAGGTCACAGGAGAGCATTAAGTCTTTATGTGCAAAAGGCAAAGGAGAAACAGGAATGTAACAAATAAGAAGCATCTTAAAGATGTTTCCTATTAAACATGCATTTTGCTAAGCTTTAATAATTGTGACTGCATATGAACAGGGAAGAGAAGACAACATTGACAGCCCACTCAAAAGGAGGTTAACAGGAGAACCACCACCCCATGTACAGTCCAGACTGCAAAGAGCTATCCCTACATTGAACACATGAACTAGAAATACGCTACACTCCCAGCACTTTGGAAAGGACATGGACAGGCATGATTCCCCCTGGGATTGTGACGTTGAGTAATGAGAAAATAATAATAAATACAAAGAAATTCGAACCACAAGTGAATGCACCAGAGGGTTCTCAGCCCAAATGCACTCTATCTGCCTTGTTCAAGTAGGTGCTAATGTTAAGATGACAATATAAAGTCTGCAGCTAAAAGAGTAAGTGCACAGATTCCTGGAATGGAAAATAGCTTTCATAATCTACCTTTGTCAGCTGGGTGCGGTGGCTCACGCCTGTAATCCCAGCACTTTGGGAGGCCGAGGTGGGTGGATCACCTGAGGTCAGCAGTTCGACACCAGCCTGACCAACATGGGGAAACCCCATCTCTACTAAAAATACAAAATTAGCCAGGTGTGGTAGTGCATGCTTGTAATCCCAGCTACTTGGGAGGCTGAGGCACAAGAATTGCTTGAACTTGGAGCACTGAAGTTGCAGTGAGCCGAGATCGTGCCACTGCACTCCAGCCTGGGCAACAAAAGTGAAACTCCATCTCAAAAACAAACAAACAAACAAATCTACCTTTGTCACAGGTTTCAAAGAATTTATCTAATTTGACTTTCTTTTAAAAATGTGTATTTATTTATGTACTCATTTATTTATTTTATTTGTTTACATTTAAGGGGTACAACTGCAGTTTTGTTACATGGATAAACATATCCATTGAGGTGGATACGTTTGGTGAACATATAGAGGTGAAGTTGGGCTTTTAGTATAAGCATTACCAGAATAATATGCATCATACCCGTTAGGTAATTTCTCATCCCTGGCCTTCCTCACCCTCCCACTCTTCCTAGTCTCTGATGTCTATTATTCCACTCTTTATGTCCATGTGTACCCATTTTCTGGCTCCCACTTACAAGTGAGAACATGTGGTATTTGACTTTCTGACTTCCTTCTTTTAAGATAATGGCCTCCAGTTCCAACCATGTTGCTGCAAAATACATGATTTTTTTATGGCTGTATAGTATTCCATGGTGTATATATGCCACATTTTCTTTAATCATCTGTTGATGCACACTTAGGTTGATTCCACATCTGTGCTATTGTGTATAGTGCTGCAATAAACATATGAGTGCAGGTGTCTTTTTTTTTTCATATAATGATTTCTTTCCCTTTGGTAGATACCCAGTAGTGGGATTGCTGGGTTAAATGGTAGTTCTAGTTTTAGGTTTTTCAGACATGTCTCTCCTGTTTTCATAGAGGTCGTACTAGTTTCCATTCCCACCGGTGGTGTAAAACTGTTCCTTTTTCTCCACAGCCTTACTAACATCTGTTATTTTTTATCTTTCTAGTAATAGCCATCCTGACTAGGGAAAAGTTGTATCTCTTGGGGTTTTAATTTTTGTTTCTCTAATGATTAGTGATGTTGAGCATTTTTTTCAAAGAATTTCAACAGATAAATGAGAGTTGGCTATGGAGTCTGTGGCCCAATTCATGCAACTCAGAGGAGATGTACTTGAAATCTGAAAGAAGAAAAACAGTCAAATCAGCAAAACTTCCAAATATAAAAATGATCAGAGGTAAAATGTAAAATAAGTATACTTGTTCCATATATAAATGCATCTAAATAAATGAAAGAAGGAGTGAAAGCAAGAAAGGGCTCCTAAGAGGAGGAGTCAGAAAGTGAGTGATGGTGTGAAACATTTAAATAAAGGACCCAGCTATGGTGAGATTAACGGGTGAACAACTGAAAAGTGAGTTTAAAAAATATAAAATAATAAAATGGAGATGACTGAAATGTAGCTATTCAAGGCTTTACGGGGAGAGGTGAGAAAAATGGGAGGGTGTGAAACTATCTTTCAAGTGACTGCCTAATGGTTTTATCAAATCAATTCAAGATACTGATTCTCAGTTAAAAAACCTGCAATCCAAACAGCATATGTACAAACACTCAGACTTAGAAAAAGTATAGGCTACAAATTCAGAGTAACAAGGCAAAGAAAAGATTTTACAAGTAGGAAAACATTTTTTAAAAATAAAAAGTAATAACAATTCATCTCAGGCCTGATTTCTCCACAATAACCTCAACGTACAGCTCGAAATTCAGCAAAATATCCTTCAGGAGCAAGGTCAAAGTGAAGACAGTTTACAAAGTCAAAAAGATCCTGTTGGAATTTATTTTAGTGATGGGTGGCAAAGTCTTTAAGAAGTTCTTAGCATGATTTGAATTCTGTGGCAATGTCTCAAGAAGAAAAAGCACAATTCAGATTCAAAGTCTGAGAAACAAGGGAGGTGAAGAATATTGAAGGTGGCCAATATGTAGCTAAATCTAAACACACATTGACTTGATTCAATGAAAATTACCATGTACTGTGGAAACTGAAGTAAAATAACATACAACTAACTAAAAACACATGACAACATCAACTCACATAAATTGGAAATGGAATGTCCAGGCTTCAAATTTTCTAAACCCCTTGTGATGTTCAGCAGAAGAAAAAAATACTGTTTAAATTCATCCTTCAAACATGTTTGGGGGAAAAATATTGGCAGATAACCTGTAGTCGACAACATATTGAGTAGAAAAATAGAAGAAGAATGTTTTAAATTAAAGAGATCTTCTTTAAAAAACAAGACAGACCATGTGGAAGAAACATAAAATATAAAATAAATATTTAGAAACAAGTCAAAATACAGAACATCTTTTGCTTGGCATGAATGCTTTGTTCCTGGGGGGAAAAAAAAAAAAACAAAAACAAAAACAAACAACAACAAAAAAATTTTGTTTGAAACTAACAAGGATCCTGCATAGGCAATGAATGAAATGGTCAAGGAATTAAGAAGGTATGGTTTTGAGTGGGCTGGCCATATTAGGCTCAGCGACACGTACACCTGATAAGTAAGTACATCTTCAAGGCCCAGACTCAGCAACGTCAACTCTCATTAGTAAAAACCACTGGTCTCAGCTTGAGCAATGGTAAGTAGTTCAAGAGCTAATTGTGTCCACCGAAGTCATAGGGAACTGAACATGAAGGGAACCTGGCTTGTGTGTTATTTCATATTTGTGCTTGTGATTTTCTTTGCATTTGTAAGTTTTTTTAAAAAGCAATGGATTGGAAGACACATTGAAGAGCAATGAAGCATATAAAATGGATTTATGCTATAGGACAGGGAAGTTCACCCTCACTTTAAAGGGCTGGAGGACAGATGATGTCCTCAGGTTCAAGGCAGGTTACGGGATAGAGGTGGAAGATCTGTTTGAAGAAGTAATAGAATATGAAAAAAAAATGCTATTTGGGGGGAACAGATCCAGGAGCACAAGAGAGGGTCTTGAGAAAGGAAAGGAGTGGGTGAGAGGAGACTGGGTGAGTAAATAAAAAGCAAAAGAAACACAAGAATGAAAATATGAGAAAATCATGGGAGTTTAAGACCAACTTGGATGGAAATGAAGATCCTTTATTCACTCTAGTTGTCCCCATTCAAGACACTGGTGAATAATAATTATAATGCAATCAATGCAGTTTTTTGTTTTCTGATTTCAATGTAAAACTGTTATTGAATATGTTTCAAATAGCTTGATGACCCATGAGGTGAAACAACCAATTGGTTAATTTGAGATAAGAAAAACTGGTCAATTCAGTTTAAAATTAGACTTTCTTCTACTACCTTGAGTTGTGATGTCCTGAAATACCTCAATGTACAGCTTTTTTAAATCTAATAAATGGACACATACCATCTAATAAATGGACACATAACATAAGTTTTGCATCAAGATACTGCAGACATGCCAAATTTCCAAAAATTGTATCAGATCTTTTGAGAATCATTCTGTCCTTAGGTACAATAGAATTCCTTTCTTATGGGCACTGATTGATCCGGAAAGCTTAATAAAGATTATTCCACATTTGGATCTCTGACACTTGGTAGAAGTACCTTAGCAAGCTCATCACAGGAATCTGAGCAAGACTTTTTATTTTCTTTCAGAAAATACATGCACGGCATTATCACGATGCAGAAAAAAATCCCATACCTTCTTCTGGGAGTTGATACATCCTTGCCTTATGTAATTCTACTGAATGTCAGTTGTATTTTGGGAGTAGAGGCATAAAGTGACAGGAAAGGGCAAGATCATCCTTGCTGTGCTTAGAGGATTTTGGATAATTGACCACTTTGCTATTGGATAAGAAAATTAGGTTCAGCGGTGTGTACACACGATATGTAAGTACATCTACAAGGCCCAGACTTAGACACCCCAACTCTTGTTAGCAAAATAAAGAGAAACCATCTAAACCTCCCCCAAAGGACAGACCCATCATTTAGGAACTTAATGAAGTAAGTAATGACCATGAAACACCACAATCGTAATACTGATGTATGCAGCATTTTTCTGTCCAAAGACTTCCTTCCACAAGACTGTTTAGCGATATCCTCCCAAGATGATTCAAAGAAATTTACCTTTTAGATTGATATGCTGTTAGTATTAAGACTGATACATAATTCTTTCCACACTTCCCATTTCAACACCTTGATTATATCAATTTATCTCTTTGAGATTCATTTATGTTGACAATGACACCCCTAAATATTTTTATTGGTGAAATTTGATATTGTCATGTCTAATTATTTTATATGAGTTTATTACACAGCTCCTATGGGGCACACACAGATGGGATTTTATACCTATTCTTTTATTTTATATGCTCTAGTATTTGCCTTGTGTAATCAATCACCTAGTGTCAAATATCTAACCATAATTATTTTAGCTGTGTTTTATTAAATGATTTTAAACATTCAAGGGTGGATATAAAAGCTCCTGCTTTTATGTGGCATGTGTGTGGTGTATATGTTTGTAGTAGTAGCAGTAATAGTAAAAAAATCTTAGTAGACTGGGATAAAATGCAATTTAATTAAAGTTGATAGACTATTACAGTCAAAAAACAATAGTTTTGCAGTGTTTCTATGCCTCATTATTTTCTCTCCATATTTTTATAATATGAATTATTTGATAAAGCATTCCTTGAGTATTTAGAATGTTTGAAGCATTGTGGAGTCACAATTAAAGAAAGACAATTAAAATGTAACAATATGACATGAAAGACAATGTACGAACCATGAACCCTGTAGGGAGAAAAAGCAAGGATGTAACCATCAAAACAGACTATTCTAAAGAAGATTTCAATGATACTCTTTTCTCAGAGTTCAATTATAAACTGAATCATTTAAAACACCATCAGTACCAATCCGAGGAAACACAAGAGTTCATCTCATACAGAGACTAGATGATCAATGATACGTCTTAGACTCCAGAATTCAGGCAACACACTACAATTGCAAAGTCATCACTGTTTCGTTCCTGAAATCCTAATGCAATAATTACCTGTGGGATTCCTTTGCTGTTTTTCCAAAATTTGCTAACAGAACCAATCTGATACATTGTTGATTTCTGTTACTTAAGAGAGCATTATTGTCATAGAAGATTCCATAATTTTATGCGTGATTTAACAAGTGAAACTATGCCACCTTGATGGTATCTGGTTTAAACCTTCATAGACTTCACAGCTTGATGCAGTGTACGTTGCACATACCAGAATCTCAGAGAAATTTATTTAACTTTTTCATCAGAATTAAGGTCTATGTTGTAAATCATATACTGAAACATTAACAGTAACTTTTCTTCTTTAACCTCTAATGCTAACATTTAACTTGTGTTTATTTTTAAGGAAAAGGAAAGAGAAAAAAAGGACAAGTGAAGATTTGGGTCAGAAGAGATAAAAAAAAGAAAACGGAGTTCAGTTTCAAAGAAAAATAACCACATCCAAATAGAGAAAGGGCCCACAGTTTGTTAGCAGGGCTGGGTGGTGGGACTGTGTGTTCATGCTGCTGTGGTGAATGTATGAAGGCAGTGCTAACATCCACACAGGCACCATGGATGTGTCATTCCTAGGGACAAATGTATGCATCATCACACAATGCCTACGTCAACACCTGTACTTAATGTATGCTATGGAGCAGATTATGAAACATGGTTAAAATTCAGTTCCATAATTTGGAAGAGCATTCTTTAGACCTGGGGACAGTGGGCCTCTGCAGTCATAGCCCACATGAAGGGAGCAAAACCTTTTTCTAATAGTTCTCTTACCTCTAAAAGTGGATGTGTGGCGCCCATTTTTGCAAACTAAAACATGAAAACATGTCAAAATTCCATTCTAAGACTCTTTAGAATGTCCATAAACTCACAGCACATGAAATGTTTAAAAAACGACAAATAGACTCAATTTTTTTTTTTTTTTTTTTTTTTTGAGACTGGTTTTGCTTTTGCTGCCCAGGCTGGAGTGCAATGGTGCTACCTCAGCTTGTTGCAACTTTCGCCTCCGGGGTTCAAGTGATTCTCCTACCTCAGCCTCCCGAGTAGCTGGGATTATAGGCATACGCCACCACACCAGTCTAATTTTTGTATTTTTTAGTAGAGACGGGGTTTCTCCATGTTGGTCGGGCTGGTGTCAAACTCCCGACCTCAGGTGCTCCGCCCGCCTCGGCCTCCCAAAGTGCTGGGATTCCAGGCGTGAGTCACTGCGCCAGGCCACACTCAAATTTTTAAAATCAAATTAAGCACATGCACGACTCTCTGTATGTTTTGAAAATTGTTGGGTAAATGTTTTCTTAAATGCAGTTACTTCTAAAAGTTTCTAACACAGCTAACAATTTGAAGCTAATAATTAGAAACATTAGAGATGTTTGTAGAAATTTTCCTCATTTATATAATATCACCTTCCCTATGTTTAAATTTTCTTAAAACATGGATATTTTAACTTCTGCAAAAATGGTGGCCTTTGAAGTAAGTATTGATAGTTCTGAGAGAATTTATGTGTTTCTTTTTATTTACTTCCCAACTCTTCTCTCTATCTAAATCCAAATGACATCCGTGATAACTGTGTGTGTCTGTGTGTGTGTGTGTGTGTGTGTGTGTGTGTGTGTGGGGGGAGAGAAAGAGAGACAGTGTTTCTCTTCCTAAAATCTATAATATATTGTATAAAAATGTAATACTTTTTTTTTGAGACGGAATATGGCTCTGTCGCCCAGGCTGGAGTGCAGTGGCAAGATCTCGGCTCACTGCAACCTCCGCCTCCAGGGTTCAAGCAATTCTCCTGCCTCAGCTTCCCGAGTAGCTGGGATTACAGGTGCATGCTATCACTCCTGGCTAATTTTTTATATTTTTGGTACAGATGGGGGTTTCATCATATTGGCCAGGCTGGTCTCAAACTCCTGACCTCAAGTGATTTGCCCGCCTCAGCCTCCCAAAGTGCTGGGATTACAGGCGTGAGCCACCACACCCAGCCTAAACTTTTTAAGTTGTTTTAACTTGTTGCCCAGGGTCTCACTAGGATGTTAGGGAACTTGTTTATTTCTTTGATAAATATAGATCCTGATTATTCCTTCTAATAACTTGCAGAAATCACTGTGCCATCAGGTCTCTATATTGTTGGAATAATCTGAAGGCCCGTATTTAAGGATATGTACACACAGTTCAGGATGTGTAGTAATACTTGAATCTGAGCTAGGCCATTAATCTTTCATTAATATATTGAATCTGCTTCCACCTGGAGTCGAATTTGCCTACCATTGCAGTAGTTAACTAGTCAACTTTTAATTCTACATCTTGTCATATTTCCAAATACAACATATCACTACCATTCTGAAAGGCAATAGAACTGGCAGAACTCAATGACTCTTTTTTACTTGTAATAAGGACTCTTAAATTTGCACAGTGAATAATGACTCATAAGTTTGCACAGTGAATTTATTTTAAAATGCAAAGAAAATATTTAACAGACATCCATAAACATTACCAAGTTGCCTTTACCTTTAGATCGACATATAACCAAAATACTGAAATTATACAAACCAAGTAACCCACTGGATGCATTAGCATAGAGAACACACCCATATACTAACCATTTATGTTAATATATAGAATATTGACAGCACCTCAGAAACATCTGTCACATCCTGTCTCTGTCCCTACTCATTCTATTCTCCCCAAAGCCAAGCACGTTCAATTAACTCTTCCTGTTTTGATACCTTATAAAATTGGAACCACGCAGTTTGCTTTGCATGATATTTGATTTACATTACTTATTTTCCTCAACATTTGTTTGGAAGGTTTATCTATGCTATTTGTAATTATGCTTGATTCATTTCTCTGCTGTATAATATTCCACTATACTCATATCCTAAAATTTATTCATTCTATTAATATTATACTACATATTTGAGTTGTTGCCAATTTAGAGCTATTGTAATTAATTATATCTGGACAAAAATGCATGATCCTTCTCTCTGGTAACTTTATATTTTTGTTATTAATTTAAATAATAAATGTAAATTGGATGATTTAATTGGTTGTTCCTAGTATAGAAGAAAGGTATTGATGCTGGCTAATTACTGACTAGCCACATTAATTTTAGTGTTTTATAGATTCTCATGCCTGCTTATTATAATGTGTATCATTTTTATACATATATTTTTTGAGACAGAGTCTTGCTCTGTCACTCGGGCTGGAGTACAGTGGCACCATCTCAACTCACTGCAACCTCTGCCTCCCAGGCTCAAGAAATCCTCCTACCTCAGTCTCCTGAGTAGCTGGACCCCAGGCGTGTGCCACCACACCCAGCTAATTTTTGTATGTTTTGTAGAGATGGGGTTTCACCATGTTGCCTAGGCTCATCTTAAACTCCTGGACGCAAGTGATCTGTCCTCCCTGGCCTTCCAAAGTGCTGACAATACAGCCTGAGCCACCACGCCTGGCCCTGATACTTTTAAAAAACATTCAGGTATCTCTGGTATTTTCTTGCCATTTTGCAGGGGATAGTTCCTCAAATATAGTTTTGAATAGATGCAGGGATTGTGGAATTCTTATCTTTCTCTGAAAGCCTTTGATTCTCACAGAAACTTTTTTTTTTTTTTCTCTTTTTGAGACAGGGTCCCACTCTGTCGCCCAGGCTGGAGTGCAGTGGCACAACCTCGGCTCACTGCAACCTCTGCCTCCCGGGTTCAAATGATTCTCCTGCCTCAGCCTCCTGAGTAGCTGGGATTACAGGCATGCGCCACCATACCCGGCTAATTTTTGTATTTTTAGTAGAGACAGGGTTTCACCATGTTGGCCAAGCTGGTCTCGAACTCTTGACCCCAAGTGATCTGCCCCTCCTTGACCTCCCAAAGTGCTAGGGTGACAGGAGTGAGCCACCGTGCCTGGCCCTGAGTCTCACAGAATCTTTAAAAGTTACCACTTATAAAATAAAGAAACTCCTCTTTCAGTTCAGTTTGAGAGAATAGTCTTGCAAAATAATCCAGGTCTGGTATTCTTTCTGGGGACATGAATTTTAAAACAAAAGGAGGGGGGATTTTTAAGCATTTTTCCAAAGAGGAGACACTAACGTAATGAACTGCCAAGTACCTACCTTCAATAATTACCAACTTAGGACCGGCCTGTTTCAGCTACATGTACTACCAAAACCCCAGATGTCGTGCATTTCAGTGAATTATTGAGAATCATTAATGAATAAAGTTTGAGGATTCAAATGTCTTCTTACCTGTGTTGGGGTGTTTTACTGTTTCAAAGACATTGTCTATGTGATAAAAATTATTCATTATATTCTGTCATGATTTTCTTAAATCTCTATCTAAGCTAGTGTTTCATTTTTCATGCATACTAATGTTTGTTTATGCTTCTTTCTTAGTAGGCAAGTCTTGCCAATGTTTTCTTATAATATTACCCTGTTTCATTAGCTAGTGTTTCACATTTTATTTGCTATATTGATTTTCTCCACCAGTCCATTGCACACAACCCAGTTACTTAATTCTCCCTTTGTTTTCTTTTCATTATCTTTGTTTTTTAATTTCTAATTTTAAGTTATTTTCATCTTTTACACTTACCATTCTGCTTTTGTCATATATCACAGGGATTACTGTGTCAACGTCTTTCCAGTCTGAAGAAATCTGTTTTTTTCTTTTGGACTCCTGAATTATTTAGAAGCAGGTGAGCATTATTACTATCCAAGTATACGATGTGCTTTTTACTGACTTTTGTTATCAATTTCTAATTTTACTACAGTGTTGCCAGACAACAATAATAACAGTATTATTTTTATTGTATGTGTTAGGATTTACTGTTAGTGTAATATATTTTTAATTGTTCCTGTATGATATGTTATATCGAAGTCCTTCAGTGCAACTATTCATTCTAGTTTGTATACACATATTTTCTAAATTACTTTCTTCTTATCAAACCATTTCTGAGAAACATATATTTAAATCTAACACTGATTCTGAATGGGTCAGTTACTTTTGTCACGTGTGTGTATGTGTGTGTATATTTGTTATTTTCTTAGGTGCAGATAGGGTCAGAATTTTGGTGATTTTTGATTTGCCATTAATTATAAATTTCTGAAGGCTTTCTTGCTTCCCATGTCTACTACCGTAATTGGCCTTGCAACACACAGTGGAGAAACGGCAACCCTCAGGCCTGAGAGTTCCTCTAAGGAGGTCACCATTTCATTATTTAAAATAATAAGATTTCTCTGTCTACAAGGTTTGCTGCACAATATTGTAAATGACACACAGAGCAATGTGTTCTTACTAAATAACTCATTCAGTCTGGCTACAGAATCTTATGTATACAGCGTCCTCAGACATTCTTCTGGGTAATTAAGAGGTCAACAAAGCTATCAACGCAAATAGGTTATCAATGCTTTCAAAGATGAAGTGTAAGCCTCGGGAGGTGGGTAGTGTATGGTTTGGATGTGTGTTCCTGCCCAAATCTCATGTCAAATTGTAATCCCCTATGTTGGAGGTGGGACCTGGTGGGAGGTGATTGGATCATGGGGGTGGTTGCTCATGAATGGTTTAGCACTTCCCCCTTGTGCTCCTGCTGTGAATGAGTTTTCGCGATGTCTGTTTGTTTAAAAGTGTGTAGCACCTCCTGCCTCTCTCCTTCCTACTGCTCTGGCCATGTAAGACATGCCTGTTTCTCCTCCTCCTTCCGCCATAGTTGTAAGTTTCCTGGGGCCGCCCCAGAAGCCATCATGCTTCCTATACAGCCTGTAGAATCATGAGCCAATTAAACCTCTTTTCTTTGTAAATTACCCAGTCTCAGGCATTTCTTTATAGCAGTGCAAGAACGGACTCATACAGCAGGCAAATAAAAATGATCACCAGAAGGTGAGGGTTGAAAAGTTACCTTTGGGTACAATGTTCACTATTCAGCTGATGAATACTCTAGAAGCCCAAACCCCACTACCATGCAATATAGGCATGTAGCAAGCCTGCACGTGTACTCCCTGGAGCTACAAAAATAAAACAAGAAGCTGGCACAGGGGCCCACACCCATAATCCAGCACTTTGGGAGGCTGAGATGGGGAGATCACTTGAGCCCAGGAATTGGAGACCAGCCTGGGCAATATAGCAAGACCCTGTATGTACAAATAATAATAAAAAAAAATAGCCAGGTGTGGTGCTTGCATCTGTGGTTCTATCTACCTGGGAGGCTGAGATGAGAGGTTCACTAAAGCCTGGGAGTTTGAGGCTGCAGTGAGCTATGATTCCACCACTGCACTCCAGCCTGGGTGACACAGTGAGACCTTGTCTCAAAAATAAATAAGAAATGTCCGAGTGCAGTGGCTCACGCCTGTAACCCCAGCACTTTGGGAGACCGAACTCCTGACCTCAAGTAATCCACCCGGCTTGGCTTCCCAAAGTGCTGGAATTACAGGCGTGAGACACCAGGCCAGGCCCAAAAGCAACAATCACATAGTTTGTAAAACTAACTCTGGGATTAAAGGAGAAGTACGTGGACAATGAACTATGTTTTGTTAGAGATCTGTAGGAGCATTGGAATGGACTGAGCAAGGACAACGAAGTTCTCAATTTCCTGGAACCCTTGCTGGTGAGCACATGTCTGAGGTCGTGTCTTGATCCCAACCACCTTCTCTTCCCCCTGTCCTTAACACAGAAAGAGCCTGAAATTTGTACTGACGTATGAAGGCACTTTAGGATGCTAGTCCACCATCTTCTTGGTTTGCTAGCTCTCCGAATAAACCTGTTTTTCCTCCCGTGAAGTCTCATCTCTCAAGTGTTTGCTTTCAAGTGGTGAGCAGCTGAACCTGAGTGTGTTTATAGCTTCACACAACTTATATAAAAAGTTTGTAAATGCTGAGTTTAGTATGTTAAAGTGTCTCTGCTTAAATGAACATGGGTTAGACATAAATTATTACGGAAGTTAAGCGATGGTAAAACCTTAAGCTTCTCCGGCTTAATAGGGTCAGCTCTGTTGGAGATTCCCACAGTGGTGGGGAATACATTGGCAGCCCCTTACCACCATGAGTGCATTCTCTTGGAGAGTCTTTTCTTCTTCCAGCCTCTCTGCATTCTGTCTTCTATACTTATATTTTTATTGCCATAAACAACTGCAGCATTATTTCTAGAATTATTTTATTTCTTCAACACCTATGTTAGTGGTTAATTCATAACATGTGGGGTGCATATGAATCTATAGCTGTATCATTCTTGCAGGTATAATTGATATAAGATGAAGTCATACTGGATTAGTGCAGACCTTAAATCTGATGGCTGGTGTCTTTGTAAGAGAAGGAGAAGAATTGGATAAAGAGACACATGGAAGAAGAAGATGTGAAGATGGAAGCTAGGATTGGAATGATGTGGCCACAAGTCAAGGGACACCTGGAGCCACGAGGAGCCCATCACATTTCCATTGTTTTAGCAATTTTTTTTTTTTTTTGGAGACAGAGTCTTACTCTGTCGCCCAGGTTGGAGTGCAGTGGTGCAATCTTGGCTCACTGCAATCTCTGCCTCCTGAGTTCAAGCAATTCTCCTGCCTCAGCCTCCTGAGTAGCTGGGATTACAGGTGTGAGCCACTGCACCCGGCCAGAAATTCTTCTTGTTTTAAGCCACCCAGTTTGTGGTCATTTTAATGGCAGGCACAGGAAACTCATACAACATATATAC
Source organism: Mandrillus leucophaeus (assembly GCF_000951045.1). Lineage (NCBI taxonomy): Eukaryota > Metazoa > Chordata > Mammalia > Primates > Cercopithecidae > Mandrillus > Mandrillus leucophaeus. Next base: position 958,081 of record NW_012101098.1, read on the forward strand.
ATGGAGATATAGGTATATTCCCATACACACGTGTATGTACAGTCATATGCTGCATAATGACAGACTGCATATGTGATGACAGTTCCACAAGATTATAACGGACCTAAAACATTCCTATTATAAAGTGCTGTCCTAGCCTTCCTAGGGTTGTAGCGCAAATGCATGACTCATGTGATTGTGGCCATGCTGGTGTAAACAAACCTACTATGTTTTCAGTTAAATAAAAGTGTGCATTAACACCCTAGGCCTTCATATCCACTCATCACCCACTCACGGACTCACCCAGAGCAACTTCCAGTCCTGCAAGCTCCATTCACGGTAACTACCCTATACAGGGCTACCATTTTATATCTTTGATGCTGCATTCTTACTGTACCTTTTCAGCGTGTAGATGCACAAGTACTTGCCACTGTGTTGCAGTTGTCTAGGGTGTTTAGTAGGGTATTGTGCTGTACAGGTTGGTGGCCTAGGAGCAATAGGCTCTGCCGTATAGCCTAAGTGTGTAGTAGGCTGTACCATCTAAGACTGCATAAGCACACTCACTCCAGGATGTTTGCACAAGAACTAAATCACCCAAGGACACATTTCTCAGAAGTATTCCTGTCATTAAGTAACACATGACTGTTTATACATACACATAGGCATAGGCATATAGAAAAAACAAATGTAACTGAAATGGAATCTGGCAACATTCAAAAACCAAGGCAGCTTTTCTCTGGGTCTCTCTCACGGGAGTCAGCATCCCTTTGCACACGGAATCCAATGTGCTTCTCTGTGTATATGATCCATCTTTGGGCCATCATTAGGCCCAGCTTAGAGGACATCAATAAAAACATGGCCTTTATTAGGTGGCAGTCACCTCAAATTTTACATTATTTCAGTGGCCGTGTGTGACATCCTATAAACAGTAGCAACAACCCTTGCGTTCTCTGTATCTCTGTATGTTGCTTGTCTTTCTAGAGCATTACCACAGGAATACAAGGTTTGTAACCTATTTGCTCCTCCTCTCACCTATAAGCTCCTCTTTTCCCCATAACTAATGAAGGAGTGGTAGATTCAGAGTAGGTCTGTATATGCAGGCGTCTGTGTGTGTGTGTATCAATATCTATGTGTGTATGTGTGTATATATGTATGTGTGTGTATATATCTATGTTTGTATGTGTATATATGTATATATGTGTTTGCATATATCTGTGTGTGTATGTGTGTATATATGTATATATGTGTGTGTATGTATCTATGATAGATTGTTCTTGATACTCCCTCCTATGAGAGAATCTAATATATATAAATAATAGTATATGTAATATTATATATAATATACAAATATAGGTATTATATATTTGTTCATATTTATTATATATAAAACTTTCATATATAAATATATTTGTTTGTTATGTATTTTTAATGTAATATATAAATCAAAATGTACATATGATATATGATATATAATATAAATATTGCATATTTTATTTATATGTAAGTTACATTTTATTGATATTTAATATTTATATTATATATTACATGTA
>NW_012101098.1:960174-1011121 GCF_000951045.1 Mandrillus leucophaeus
TATAATATTAATTAATATATTATTTACTATTTAGTCTTTGTGCAAACATCCTAGAGTGTACTTACACAATGTTAAATGGTACACCAGTGTATATATACTCATATATATATGAGATTCTCCAAAGTGTTTCCAATAAAATTACCATCTAACTGGCCATTGTGCTGTCCTAGGATTCACGACTAGAAGAAACACTAGTTTCTTCTCTCAAGAGTTTAAATGTTATTAAAGATGTGTGGACACACAATATAATAATAACAGTGGTAATACTGAAAGTAATTACAGTAAAAGCGTATAATTATTTGACAAGAGCTTTATGAACGGTAATGCTTAACAAGAGAGCAGTGCAAAAGTGAACATAAAGAAGATTGGGTTTTGAGAACTGTATTACCTAATTTGAAGCCATGTGAATAAACGAGTTCTGATCAGAATGAGAATTCGAAGGAAGAGGAGTATTCTGTTCAAACTGTGTCTTACCTGGAGGAATAACAAGTATCAAAGATGGGAGAAACTGATTGCATAGAAATATAGTAAAAACAAATTGTGGATGAGAGTCTACATCCACAAAAGCTATTGATGAAATGGATTTCAAGGAAGACCTAGTGAAATGGTCGAACATTTTCAGGAAAATCACAGGAAATTGCTGGGAAGTTTACAGAATTGGATAAAGCACAGGCAGCACAGTCTCACTGTGAAAATGATTGCAGCTAAGGTATATTGGATGTGTAGACTATACCACACTTGGTGCCAGCTATTTATGCTCATTACATCATTGATCAGCACATCAGTTGCAGAAGGCAGATAAGAATATTCAGCTGGTTTCCCAGAGTCTGAAGTTATCTGGACACATTCCGAGAGTGACAGATGGCAGACTTGCTGGGGGGACAACTCTCTTCTTCCCTCTTGCATGGAAACCTTTCAAATTCTAGCATGTTAAAAAGGAAGCCATTTCCTCAAAGCACCATTTCTTCTTTGCCTATTCCCCTGACCAAATTGCTTCCTTTGATTTTACATCCAACTGCAGTCATTTCAAAGGATCAGAATTAGCAGAAATGCTATTAATCAACAGCAAAAGTTACTCAAATTCTGAGTTAACAAGTGCCATTTGGAAATTCAGCTGCAGAAACCCAAGTAAGAAACTAGAGAAACCTATGACATAATAGGAGATTTGACAAACTTCTCTAGGGAACCGATACAATAACTAGACACAAAATCAGTAGAAGATTGTAAATACCTAAAATTGGAAAACATTGTTAGTCAACTAGACTTGTAATCTACAAAACCTTATATCCACAATGTAAAATACACATTCTTTAGAACATGTGGAATATCCACTGTGAAAGGAAAATATATTGAAACCCCCAAATCACTAAGCTAAAGGGAAAAGTCCAGCTGGGAACTGCTTAGGGCCAACCTGCCTCCCATTCAAAGTCACCCTTGTGCTCACTGAGATAAATGCATGTCTTATTGCCTCCTTTGGAGAAGCTAATCAGAAACTCAAAAGAAAGCAACAATTTGTCTCTTATCTACCTCCGACCTGGGTGCCCTCTCTGCCCTCTCCCCACTTCCAGTTGTCCCACCTTCCCTGGCTGAACCAGTGTTCCTCTTACATATGTTGACTGATGTCTCACGTCTCCCTAAAGTGTATAAAACCAAACTGTCCTCTGACCACCTTGGGCACATGTTGTGAGGACCTCCTGAGGTTCTGTCACGGGGGCACATCCCTAACCTTGGCCAAAAAACCTTTCTAAATTAACTGAGGCCTGTCTCAGGTTTTTGTGGTTCAGACCACCAAACAGACTACATCCTGGGCCATAAAGCAAATTTCAATAATTTTCAAAGGAAGATTATCACACAGATTTTTTTTCTCTGAACATAGAGACTCACCACTACAAAAATTCTAAAATGTTTGAAATTAAGAAAGAAAATTCTAAGTAGTTACTACCAAGGAAAACTAAACATGGAAATTAGAAAATATTTTAACTAAAAAACAAGAAAACGTTAATGAGACACCTGGCAAGTTTTTTGGAGGCCGTGAAAAACAGTGCTAAGCAAATTTAATTGTTTTAAGTAAATTTGACCCTTGAAAAACATGAGGGTTAGGGGCACTGATCCCCACCCACACTCAGCAATCTGCATTTAACTTTTGACTGCCCCAAAACTCTCCTCCTAATAGCCTACTGTTGGCCAGAAGCCTTACTGATAACATCAACAGTTGATTAACACATATTTTGTATATGATATGATGTATTCTTATAATAAAATAAGAGAAAAGAAAATGGTACTAAGAAAATCATGATATGATGTATTCTTATAATAAAATAAGAGAAAAGAAAATGGTACTAAGAAAATCATGAGAAGGAGAAAATATATTTACAATTCTTAAGTGGAAGTGTATCATCGTAAAGGTCTTCATCCTCATTGTCTTCACGTTGAGTAGGCTGAGGAGGATGAGGACGAGAAGAGTTTGGTCTTGTTGAGTGAGGGATGGCAGAAGTGGAAGAAAATTCGTGCATGAGTGGACTTGTGAGGTTCAAATCCGTGCTTTCCAAGGGCCAACTGTACTATTTATTAGTCATGTGAGACTGGGCTCTGGAAGAGAAATTTGTAACAGAGGGATGAAAAATGAGTCTCTGTGACATATAGATGACATTCAATGGCATGCCACTGTATGAAACGAGTGAATGTCAGTAAAAGACTGAGTCAGAATTTGACAATATCAAGATGTCAGGGAAAAGCAAAGGAAATGGCAGACTGAGAATTAGCAACCAGTATAGTAGGGAAAAACCCCACACACACAAGGCAGCGTGTTGTCCTAAAGACCAGTACACAAAAGTGATGAGCTGTTTCAATACAGAGACTGAGAATTGAAAATAGGATTCATCACTGTAAAGTTATCAGTAACCTTTACAGAAATAATTTCTCAGAAACAGTGGTACCAAAACCTTGAATGGAGTACTATTAAAAGAGAATGGGCAGGTGGGAAAAATAGAGGTATGGTGAGGGGACAGAGCTATTATGGAGGAATTTTGCTGACATAGGAGCAAAAAAAAGTGGGGTGGGGAGGGGATCATGGTGGTATTACCTGATTGAAAAAATGAGATTGTCTCAGCTGCTTTGACAAAATATATTAGATTGGTAATATATAAACAATAGAAATGTATTTCTTACAGTTCTGGGGTCTGAGAAATCCAAGATGAAGTCATGGCAGTTTCAGTGACTGGTGACAACCTGCTTCCTGCACCTTTGTGCTGTGTCCTCACATGGTGGAAGGGGCGAGAGAGCTCAGTGGAGTCCCTTTTATAAGGGCGCTCATTCCGTTCATGAGGCTTCGCCCTCATGACCTCATCACCTCCTGAAGTCCCCACCTCCATCTACCATTGAGACATGCTTTGGCTATGTCTCCACCCAAATCTCACAGTGAATTGTAATCATCCGCATGTGCCAAGGACAGGGCCAGGTGCAGATAATTGAATCCTGGGGGCAGTTTCTCCAATACTACTCTCATAGTAGTGAATAAGTGTCATGAGACCTGATGGTTTTATAAATGGAAGTTTCCCTGCACAAGCCCTCTTGCCTGCCACCATGTAAGACATGATTTTGCCCCTCATTTGCCTCTTCCATGATTGTGAGGCTTCCCCAGTCATGTGGAACTGTGAGTTCATTAAACCCTTTTCCTTTATCAATTACCCAGTCTCGGGTATGTCTTTATTAGCAGCGTGAGAACAGACTAATACACATTGCAATGAGCGTTAGGATTTCAACATACACATTTCAGAGGACACACAAATTCTTACCATAGCAAGAATCAAGATAATTGTTTTGAAAGACAGAAACTACGACAACTTTTGTGTGCTTGTGTGGATGGAAAGATTTCATTAGGGCACCAGTCAACTAGCTGTATTTTTGAAAGGAAAAGAGAAGAGAGAATCCATTGCGAAGATGACGGGATTGTGTTTACAGGAAATACATGTACCATTCATCTGCATTAAGAACGGGTAGGTTGAGATGTTGGTAGCTCGGTGCATGTGCAGGTGGAAGCCCGTGGAAGCTTGTGTGTCATTCCTTCCCTGCTCTTTTTGAAAGAGAACTTCATCTCCTGATTAGCAGAGTAAGTGTTGGGATTCCAGGAAAGGAAACTGCAAAACATCTCTCAGAAGGAGTTGAAGGATTCATAGACTGGAAAAGTACAGCAGGAGCACCTGGAAGCCCCACTTGGAGCTCTTGAATCACAAATATAAAGTCTGAACAGTTGGTACGGTTATTTGTGTACACGGATGAAAGTCAATGGGGTGTAGGTAGAGTTTTATTTAACCCGAATTGTGGCTGCAACCTAGTACAAAACAAAGCAAGACAGAAGCAAGAGATTTGGGGAATTGGCACGGGAGTGATTATGATGTTAGGCCATGGGATTTCAGTGGGGAAATAGGGGGGAAAAAAAAGAAGGCGTGTTTCAGCGAACATTTGGTAGGCTCTGTGGTTAGGGTATGCTGGTGGGGTCAATGATGTTCTAAAAAGCTATGGGAGACTGGCAGTGGTGAGCTGCAAAGATTGTAGTTATTAGAAAGGGGATGTTGTATTATTAAGATCATAAAGGAGTGGTGCCTATTAGAAATTATAATATGTAAGGAATTAGGTAAAGTAGAGAAAAAAAATCATTGGAGGTAAGATTTTCAAGAACTGAATTGTGGAGGTGTTGAAAAATTATATGTATGTATGCTAATATCAAAAATGAAGGCTGGGCAAAGTGGTTCACATCTGTAATATCAACATTTTGGAAGGCTGAGGTGGGAGGATCACTTGAGGCTGGGAGTTTGATATCAGACTAAGGAACATAGCAAGACCCAGTCTGTACAAAATATAAAATAAAATAAAATAATTAGCTTGGCATGGTGGTGCATGCCTGTAGTCCCAGCTACTCAAGAGGCTGAGGCCTGAGGATCACTTGAGCCCAGGAGTTCCAGGTTGCAGTGGGCCATGATTGCACCATTGCACTCCAGCCTGGGCCACAGGGCTAGACCCTGCTCAAAAGAAAACAAAAACAGAATTAGGTCGGGAGTATAATTGGAGATGATGAGAATTAAACAGGAGGTACAATGTTGAGAAATGAAAGGGACTAATTTGACTGCCGGTAAAAGAGGGTGATATAATTTCATGTCATAAGATTATAGAATAATGAAATCGATATAATCAGATGGTATGACATCTAAAGCTGGGTGGCTTAAGAAGCCATGTGGCAAGTGGTCTGAGGGTGAAAATCGGAACGAGGCAAACGTGGAAACTAATTCCAGCTCCAGTACAAGGCTTTGAGGCAATTATTCTGCCCCCTGCACCCAACTCAGAACCTTAAATAGCTGCAGGGGAGGTGATGTCCCGGAGGGAGAGTTTTAGAACTGGTAGTAACAGGAAGAGCTCTATAATTCCGAGGGGCAGTGGGAGGATCTCGGAAGTTGTGTACAGGAAGGAGATGGACCAACAGACTCTGCAACCAGAGAATATTGGAGTCCAGGAGGTGAGGTGGGCTGACCTGTAAGCTAGTGCTATTGTATGACTGATACACACAGAGAAATGGGACACCAGGCCGCAGGGGGAGTGAGGATGTGAGTGCTGCAGGTTAGGCTGTCTGCATTCCTGAAGCTTCCTTGTTACCTCTGGCAACGGAGCCTGGAAGAGCAGGAGAACTATCATCTTGTCTCAGAGCCTCACTTTTGGGTGGTTATGTGGCTCTGGATTCTCTGTAATCTCTAAAATCACTCCTATTTACACAACTGCATAATTATTAAGAACTGTATGATGGCAATTAAGAATGGCCTCGACACACTAAAAACCAAACCCAACCAAAAACAACTAGCAATCCTCAGTATGCGTTTATTAAATCAATGCTATAGAATCATCTTAGCTTGTTAACACTTACAAAGTCCCCCGGAGGGTTTCTTCAGTAACTTGCTCAGCTTGTGTCTTCAACAGCTTCCCATGTCCCTCATTGGTTATCAATCCTTCCTCTGTAGATGGTCTATGGAACTGACTATTTTTACCATGGCACACATCAAAATTGTTTTTTTGCTTTTTTTGGAATTCAAGAGCTTTTAATAAAAGACATCAGTATTGTTTTCATGTTTCAGAAATAAGCCAATTTGCTTTTTAACTTGCAGTAAGTCACAGCAAAGAAAAGAATCAAAGGTAAGTATCTTATATATGCAAACTGTATACAGTGCTATTGAAAGTTTAGCAGTAATATCCATATACATGCTGAAGAAAAAGTTGAACACCATATAGCAAGGAATTTGATATTACATAAGTTGGTTTCCTGATCTTTCAACAGGACTGAACACCAAGGTGCATAAAAATTCACAGACATTGGAGATACTCTTAAGCAGAAAACAGAGTCAACTTTGTGAGACAAAACTGGTTTGAAGAATTATCCCTTAGAAATGTTGCAAAGAGTGCAATGGCCACGTACTGTTACCAAGAGCTGCTGATTTTGCTGGAAAGAGCTTCCCAAAATTGCCTCAGGCAGCTGCTGGTGGAAGGCAATCTGAAGCTCATGGGACTGGACTTGACTTCAAGTTCATAAACTACCAAGTATATTAAGTTGGTTGTCCCCAGTATTTCTACAGTTTACTGCGATCCCAGTGTAAAGCATTTTGTTCGGCTTTTAAAGAGGTTTGCGAATTTGAAGTTAGGAGTAAGAAGAGAGAAGAAAGAGATTCTGTTAAAAATATGATTACCATTTGTATTACCAAAGAAGAAGAAAAATTAAAAGAGAATATGTAATGGCATTTTGAAATGTCAAATATATAGTAATAGAGAATAAAACAGTAGTTCCCAGGGACGGGGTGGCGAGTAGGAAAGGGCAAGATGTACATCAAAGGATATGAAAATAGCAAATATGTAGATGAATAAACCTAAAGATCTAATGTATAACTTAAGGGCTATAGTTAATAATACTGTATTGTCTATAGGATTTTTACTAAAGGAGTAGATTATAACTTCTCTTGCCAGAGGGGGAAAATGAGTAACTATGTGTTATGGTGAATATGTAAATTTATTCCACTATAGTAAATGTTTTACTATATATGTAACTTATAATACCATGTTGTATAACTTAAATATATACAATGAATTTATTTTTAAAAAGAGAGTATGTAATATGCAATATACATATGTATGTGTGTGTATATATATACACATACACAAATATAAAATTTAAATGCACTTATAATTTACAATTTGCCTATATTACAATTTACACTTGAATTTACAGAATTCTTCACCTGCTCAGATAAGAAGAAATTGTAAAGACAGAAAGTAAATATGATGGAATAAAAGCAAAGTTACACCAACAACCTGTTTTCAGATTTCCCTGACCATGGTATTCTCATTGCCTGAGAATGTTTTGGTTTAATGCCATAATTTGTGATGTTTAACCATACTTTATGCATTGAGCATAGAGAGGAAATATGAAAATAAAGATTGCCTGCAGACTATTTCTTTTGATTTATGCAGCTAAATTAGGTCTTTAGTAAAATCTCATACACGTATTCTAGGTTTTCAGTTTTCGAAGGATGGTTATTGTACACCCTAATTTTGAAAATTAAATACAGTCTCCAGATGGATTCATTTCACTTTCTGTTAAAAGTCTATTATAACTTCTGCTAAAATGTATGGTTAAATATTGTTATTGCCAACAACTAGCATAACTATGCATTAAAGATTCAGGATACACGAGAACAGGGCTTATGTAAATAATATGCTAAAACAGATGTCTCTGTAAGTAGTGATGATATTAAGAAACAATTCTGAATGAAGACTCTACAACCAGTCAGAAATAATTGGTGATAACCTGGTTAAAACTAGAATAACAGTGTACTGGATATATACAAGCAGGTTTGATTAACCTAATGCATCTCCTTCATGTTTGTTGATAAGTCAGTAAGTTATTAGACCATCTTCAGCTGTTCAACAATATTACACAGTTTTGTTACTATCCCTGCTGTCACCATAAATTACTTTGTGTTTTCAAGATAACGTAACCCGTTTTGCCCTGCTAGTCTTTCTGATGTAGTTTTGCTTGGTGAAAATGCCCAATATTGAGGAATAAATATATGGTAGAGTTTCTAGTTGGATCAATGCTAATCCATAAACTTTTTTTTTTTTAATGGAGTTTTTCTCTTATTGCCCAGGCTGGAGTACAGTGGCACGACTTCGGCTCACTGCAACCTCCACCTCCTGGGTTCACGTGATTCTCCTGCCTCAGCCTCCCGAATAGCTGGGATTACAGGTGCCTGCCACCATGTCCGGCTAGTTTTTTGTATTTTAGTAGAGACAGGGTTTCACCATGTTGGCCGGGCTGGTCTCGAACTCCCGACCTAAGGTGATCCACCTGTCTTGGCCTACCAAAGTGCTGGGATGATAGGAGTGTGCCACCACGCCCGACCTCCATAAACATTTTTAATGACACGCAACACACATATTGAATATTTTCTAACCGAATATTAAATAGCTTGATTTTTTTCTTTGAATTTTGCAGAGACAATTGATAAATGAATTGAAAGGTGACTCCTGCCTTAAGAGGAAGTCAGATAATTTTCTTACAAGAAGTCTAAAATCCTCAGATTGGTTTATTACAACATACAGCAATAAAAGCACAGAACACTTCATTATGTACTGGCAGCTCGGCTTTATTGTATTTTCCCAGACACTGTTATAACACTTTTATACGTTGGGTTTATTAAACATTTTTATGGCAGTTAATCTGTAATAAAATTTTTGATTTAATTTAAGGGGTATATGTGGTATAATACTTAAGTGTAATGAACTACAGAGGAATAGATAATACACCTTCTCCTCCCAAACCATGGACAGCTCCATGCATACTTGATCATGCCTGCTGCTCTTGGGTCAACAAGAAATCTAGAAATAGATTAGTCCTTGATTCTGATCCTTGATGATGACAAAAATTCTGCATTTTATATATGTATAAAGGGAGAAATAGAAAATCCATCTATCGCTTCTGGTCAAGATCTGTGCGAGAAGGAGGAATGTGTTTGCTGAGAGTTCGACATCACACTCACACACACACACAGCTGGCTGAATCTCACCTGGCACCACTTTGGTACATTCTCTTCTTTGACTTCTATATTTAAGGACCCCTGTGGTTACGTTGGTACCATCTGGAGAATCCAGGAAAATTTCCCTGTGTCAAGGTCAACAAATAAACAAATACTAAGTTCAAAACAGAAAAAAGAAAACAAATCTATTGAAAAATTTCGCTAAGTCACAAAACATTCTTAATGGTAAAACAATAGATAACATGCTTTGACTGCTTACTGAATTCTATGTATCATGATAAGCAGTCTCCAAGCATTCTCATCTATTTCTCATGTCCAACCTATCAACTAGGTATTTATTGTTATCTCATTTCACAGAAGAGGAACCTGGGGATGAGAACTTAAAAAAACAACAATATTCATTGTGAAAGGTACACTGATTTCCTGGGCCAGAGTGAAACTAGTAGCAAAATCAGAGTTAAAAAAGAGAAGACTCATACTGAACTACTTCCCATTTTGTATAAAAATAAGATTCAATTTTTCTTAAAATATCAGTTTTGGAAGAGTTATTTTGATGATTAAACGTGGTAGTAATAATAACAACCTTACAATAATCCTTGGCCTTTGGAAGTTACTATTCATCTCTCTTTTATTAGTTTTAGTTACTGTTCATCTTCTCTTGTTAATATCAAGATTTGTTCATGAGAAGAGGACTAACCAATCCAATAGAAAGTTTGTACTTTGAAAAAATCCTAGGTCTGAAGCATGGGCATTTAAAAATAGCAACAAAATAAATCTTGTTGTCCATTGCAACGGATTGCTTCTGGTATTGTATGTGAAGAGAAGGAATTAGTTATTTCAGTCTAAATATATGACATATAGATAAATGTGTATCTAGGTGATAATATATGGTATTGTTTTCTATCAACTTCATGGAAGCTAATCCAGTCTAAGATTATTTTTATGGGCTATTTTTTTTTAATTGCATGTATCTCATAGGACACAAAAAGAGAGGAAGTCACTTAGTAAGCTACATAATTTTAAAGCGATATTATTGTGAGAAACATTGAAATCTTTTAATATTGTTTAAAAGCCAACAATAGAGAAAACATAATTGTATAACATGCTAGGAGACTACTCTTCTTAACTCCTTTACCTCAATAACAATTTTCTGCCTGTCTTCTATACTATTGCTACTAAGAAACCCAATAAAAGTTTTTTCTTTTCCTTCCTCTTCCTCTTCTTTCTCTTCTTTCTCCTCCTCCTCCTCCTCCTCCTCCTCCTTCTTCTTCTTCTTCTTCTTCTTCTTGCTTTTTTGACACAGGGTCTCACTCATCACCCAGGTTGTAGTGCAGTGGCATGATCTCAGCTCACTGTACCCTCTGCCTCCTGGATTCAAGCCATCCTCCCACTTCAGCCTTCCAAATAGCTGGGGCTACAGACATGGACCACCACACCCTACTAATTTTTTTTTTTTTTTTTTTTTTTTTGAGACGGAGTCTCGCTCTGTCACCCAGGCTGGAGTGCAGTGGCATGATCTCAGCTCACTGCAAGCTCTCCCTCCCAGGTTCAAGTGATTCTTCTGCCTCAACCTCCCAAGTAGCTGGGACTGCAGGTGCATGCCACCACACCTGGCTAATTTTTGTATTTTTAGTAGAGACAGGGTTTCACCACATTGGCCAGGCTGGTCTCGAACTCCTGACCTGAGGTGATCCATCAGCTTTGGCCTCCCAAAGTGCTTGGATTACAAGTTCAAACTACCGTGTCTGACGTCCAATTTTTTTTTTTTCTTTCTTTCTTTCTTTCTTTCTTTCTTTCTTTCTTTCTTTCTTTCTTTCTTTCTTTCTTTCTTTCTTTCTTCTTTCTTTCTCTCTTTCTTTCTCTCTTTCTTTCTCTCTTTCTTTCTTTCTTTCTTTCTTTCTTTCTTTCTTTTTTTTTTTTTTTCTCTTGAGATGGAGTTTCATTCTTATTGCCCAGGCTGGAGTGCAATTACATGGACTTGGCTCACTGCAACCTCCACCTCCTGAGTTAAAGTGATCCTCCTGCGGCAGGCTCCCAAGTAGCTGGGATTACAGCTGCCCACCACTACACCCAGCTAATTTTTGTAGTTTTAGTAGAGACAGGGTTTCACCATATTGGCCAGGCTGGTCTTGAACTCCGGACCTCAGGTGATCTGCTCGTCTCAGCCTCCCAAAGTGCTGGGATTACAGGCATGAGTCACTGCTCAGCCCCCAAATATTTTCTTCTAAATTTTCACATAAACTTGTGTGGAAAATCTTTAACTGAGGAATAATCAGACTATTACATTGTAAACAAAATAAGTAGATAACTCTCATTAATATTGCAAGCATTTCGTGAGCTAATCACCACTTCATGAAACAAAATAAATGAAAACTAAAATATTTTTTCTCTCTTTTCAAGGAGATTTCCTGCAGACATCCACTCTACTTATTCACCAGTTCATCACGATATATTCCTTACCCTATGCCTAGGTTCTCTCTTTTGATTTTAAAAATTAACGTATACATTATTTTAACCACATATTAAAACTAATGTAAAAATGCCTCTCTGATCAGCAATTACATGAGTTAATACTTTGTTATACATTTTTCAAAGCATTCCTTTCTTAAAGAAATAAAATATGAAATTAACTACTCTTCCTTAATATATGCTTGCCTCTGTTCTCAAAGGTAGCCACTTACTAGTAATAGGTATACTTTTTTCTTTTTCTTTTTCGTTTTTTTTTTTTTTTTTTTTTTTTTTGAGACAAGCTCTTACTCAGTTGCCCAGGTTGAAATGCAGTGGCTCAAACACAGTTCACTGCAGCCTTAACCTCCTGGGCCCAATGATCCTCTCACCTCAGCCTCCTGAGTAGCCAGGACCACAGGTGTGTACTACCATGCCTGGCTAATTTTTAAAATTTTTGTAGAGCTGGGGTCTTGCTAGGCTTCGCAGGCTGGTCTTGAACTTCTGCGCTCAAGTGATCCTCTCGCCTTGGTCTCCCAAAGTGCTGGGATTACAAGCATGAGCCACTGCGCCCTGCTGGTATACATTCTTTATGGGCACATTTTTCCTATGCTGACTAAATACATGTTCTCCTGTAATGATAAAATTCTGACGAGTGCCATTTTTCAATTTACTTTTTTCACTCGCCTAGGCTGATACTTGTGGATCTGGTTCATTTTTTAAAAATGTGTGTCTTAGTCTGCTTTCTGTTGCTTATAAAAGAATACTGAAACTAGATAATTTATATCTTAAGTAAAATGTTTCTTAAAATTTTGGAGGTGAGAAGTACAAGGTCAAGAGCCTTCATTGTCTGAGAGCTTTCTTGCTGTGGGTACTCTTTTCAGAGTCCCATGAGGTGGTGAAGGACATCATGTGGTTAGGGGGCTAAGTGTGATAACATCTTTTCTTCCTCTCCTTATAAAGGCATAAGTCCCACTCTCATTATGACTTTTTAACCCATTATACTCCCATTATAAGCTAGTAACCCATTAACTCATTAATTGATGAATGGATTAATCCATTCACAAGGATAAGCCTTCATGGCCCAATCACCTCAAGGCCCTAACTCTTAATCCTGCCACACTGGGGATCAGGTTTCTACAAGAGTTTGGAGGAGACAAATATTCAAACCCTAGCAATGTTATAAGATGCAGTTCAATTTTTTTAACAGTTGCAAATTGCTGCACCTACTGATAGCAAAGATTTGCCCATACTGTCATAAAAACAAACTGTTACTCATTTGGCAATATTTACTCTTAAGAAACAATATGAAGATGACCATCCCTGATATGGTTTGGCTCTGTGTCCCCACCCAAATCTCATGTTGAGTTGTAATCTGAGTATTGGAGGTGGGGCCATGTGGGAGGTCATTGGATCATGGTTGTGGTTTCTAGTGGTTTGGCACCATCCTCCTAATGCTGTACAGTGGTAGAGTTCTCATTCAATCTGGTTGAATGTGTGGCACCTCCTTCTTTTCCCTCTCTTCCTCTTGCTCCCATCATGTGAGATGTGTTGGCTTCCCCTTCACCTTTTGCCATGATTATAAATTTTCTGAGGCATTCACAGCCTCCTGTAGAGCCTGTGGAAATGTGAGTCAATTAAACCTATTTTCATTATAAATTACCTAGTCTCTGGTAGTTCTTTATACTTCTTTATAGCAGTGTGAGAATGGACTAATACAAAAAATTGGTATCAAGAGAGCTTCTTGTGCTGCCATATACATTTATCTAGTATAAAGGTAAAACTGCTGGGTAGAAAGCTGTGCCTGTCTGCAACTTTCCATGATATTTCAGTTTTGCTGAGTTGAGTCCTGGTACTAATTTTCACATAGCCATCATTGCATTTGTGTGTGTGTGTGTGTGTGTGTGCGCGCGCATGTGGTGTGCACTCTTCATGACTTTCTGACCCTATAAGATGTTACAGACTCGTCTTATATATTCCCTGCCTCATTCCTACATTCAGCCATTTTTCCCAGGATCCTTGGCTAATTTTAATGAAAAATAGTATGAGAAACCAAATTCTGGCCACCAGATGTGCTTGTTCCTACTAGAGTATTGTTTCTTCAACGACTTCTCAGCTGACAGAGCAAGAAAACATATGTGTGCAAACTAACCCATCTGTATATACATACTGCTAAATATTTCTATATGTAATTATTTGTGTCTATATGAAGCTATACATAATTTTATCCTGAGGACTTCAACTCTCTCTAATCCATTGCTGCATGGGTTTCACTAATTTCTTTCAATACTAGCTCCCACTCCAACAGTAAGAAACCTGCCTCCCACCACCTGCCATCTATTGTCTTAATTGTTTAATTCCAGTACATATGTGTAGTGGTTTTAGAACTGTTAACCACTATGCTTGTAGGAAACAGCTTTATCAACTAGAGAACAGTGCTTTATCTGCAGTCCCTTTTGCCTTTAGTCTTAAAGATTCACAGACATGCAAAGTAATATTAGGCTAGAACTGCTGGTCTCTCCTTCAGTGAGATTGCTTCACACACTTGTAACATTACCAAATTCTTCTATTTCAGTGTGCATTTCATCCTGGGATCCCCTAAATTCCTATTTTTTGTTATTTCTGTTTTCTTTTAAGTTGCATACATTTAGTTTCATCTTCATGCTGTAAGGTTTTATAATTTTTGACAACCATATAGTGTCACGTATCCACTATTACAGTATCATGCACAATACAGTCAGGCCTTTCTATCCCTTGGTTTTGCATCAATGGATTCAACCAACTGCATTATGAAAGTGCTGAAAAAAAAAACAATGGATGGTTGCATTGACACTGAATATGTACAAACTTTTTTCTTGTTACTCCCTAAATAAAACAGTATAACAACTATTTACATAGCATTTACATTGTATTAAGTAGTATAGATATAATTTAAAGTATACAGGAGGATGTGTGTTAGTTATACTCAAATAATACAGCATTTTATATAATGGACTTATTCATCTGTGGATTCGGTATCCCTGTAGTTTTGCCTAGTCAAGAATATCATATCGACAAAATCACGCAGTATAAAATCTTTTAAGATTGACTTTCTTCACTTAGCAATAAGCATTTAAGAGTTCTCCATGTCTTCATGACTGATTCATTCTATTTTTGAATACTGTCTTAGTTCATTTGTGCTGCTGTAACAAAATATCTTAGACTGGGTAATTTGCAAAGAGCAGCAATTCATTTCTTACCTTCTGGAGGCTGGGGAGTCTAAGATCAAGTTTTTAGCATTAGGTGTTTGGTGAGAGCCTTTTTGTCACAGCCTCACATGGCAGAGGAATAGAAGAGAGAGAGAGAGTGAACTTACTTCTGCAAGCTTGTTTTCTGAGGTCCTAATCCATTCATGAAGGTGGAACTTTCATGATTTAGTCACATCCCCCCAATCCCCACCTCTTACTACCACCTCAATGGGGATTACATTTCAACATACATTTTGGAGGGAACATCATCATTCAAGCCATAACAAATAGTGTCTGAATGGATGAATATACCACTATTTCTTCTGATTAGATAAATGACTTCACTGAGTCTTTTTTTCACCTCACTTACCTGACAGTTAAAAATCCACCAAATTTACAGGGATAAAACTTGTGCCATGACTCCAATCTCAACAAGCGATGTTTCTCTGCCCCACCCTAGTCCTGCCCCTAGAGTCCTTCACCATGATTACCAGTGTGAAGAAGAAATCTAACTCTAGGCAGGATATTTTTCTCTGCATTCTAGGATTGTATTAAACATGAGGATCACTCCTCTCTCTGGCCTGTTATAAGGTTGTTAATTCTCACACAAGAAGGTTGTGAATTGCTGGCCTACTTAGGAACACAGAAATCCTCAGGCATTACTGGGTTCTATTGATTGAACACTTTCTGACAAAATCCCATCTGCCTGAGTCTGCACTGAGACACCATGTTTTAACTGACTAGTTGGCATGGTGTGTGAATCTCTGCCTAGAGGATTAGTTTCCTACAACTGCTGTAACCCATTAACACAAATCTAATGGCTTAAAACAACACAAATTTATTATCTGACACTTCTGGTGTTCAGAAGCCTGGCATGGGTCTCATTGGGCTAGTTGGCATGGTTGAATCATTTTGTTTGGAGGATTTGGGGGGATAATCCATTTCCTTGCCTTTTCCACTCTCTGGAGGCTGTCCACGTTCTTGGCTCACAATCTCTTCCTTTTTTTCCACTCTCTGGAGGCTGTCCACATTCTTGGCTCATAATCCCTTCTTTTTATTTATTTATTTTTGTCTCAGAGTCTCACTTTGTCACCCAGGCTGGAATGCAGTGGTATTAGTGGTATTAGTACAATCATAGATCACTGCAGCCTTGACCTCTTGGGCTCAAGTGACCCTCCTACCTCAGCCTCTCAAGTAGCTGGGACTATGGGCTAGTGCCTCCACACCTGGCTAACTTTTTTGTTATGGAGGCAGGATCTTGCTGTATTGCCCAGGCTGGACTCGAAATTCCAGCCTCCTCTCACTTACGTCTCCCAAAGCTCTGAGATCTCTGGTGTGAGACATTGCAGCCAACCTCTTTTTCATCTTTAAGGCTAACAGGACCTGATCACGTCTTTCTCACACAAAGTCTTATCTGTAGTTCTAACTCCTCTGTCTCCGTCTTCTACATTTCAGGACTCTTGTGATTACATTGCTTGAGTTCACTTGGCTAATCCAGAATAACATTTCCATCTCAAAAGCTAAATCTAATCACATCTGCAGACTCCATTTTGTCACGTAAGACCCCATAGTCATGGATTAGGGTGACTAAAATGTGGACATATCTGAGAAGTAGGGGTTAGAGGAATTATTCTGCCTCCCATACAGTTTTGATTTTACCATTTATAAGACCTGGACATTTACTAAGAGAATATATACTTTAGGTATTTTTAATATACAAAAAAGGAATGATGTAAGATGATGATATGTTAATTTACTTCACTATAATTTTCATTTCGCTGTACATATGTGTACTGAAGCATCACATGGTACACATTAAATTTATACAATAAAATAATAGACCTCCAAGGCAGAAGGATTGTTTGAGCCCAGGAATGAAATATCTGCCTGGGAAACACAGCAAGACCCAATTTCTACAACAAATTTTTTAGCAATTAGCCAGGTATGGTGGCACACCTGCAGTCCCAGAGGCTCAAGAGGCTGGGGAAGGAAGATCTCTTGAGCCTGGGAGGTTGAGGCTACAGTGAGCTATGATCACACCACTGCACTCCAAGACTAGGTGACATGAGCAAGACTGTCTCAAAAAGAAGAAGGAGAAGAAGAGGAAGAAGAAGGAGGAGGAGGAGGAGGAGGAGGAGGAAAAGAAAAAACCTGAGCAAGTCTGATGAAGATTTTTAAGTCTTATGTTCTTCCATGTAAGGGAATATAATAAAATGAGTTCGTGCCTGCAGGTGAGATAATTAAATGCATCCATATGTGTAAAGACTTGTGGTATGGTGCACGGGGTTAACAAAAGCTGGTTTTCCCCATCCTAATCCCTCCTCATAGTCAATTTGCTAAGTCCCTAAAACCCACTCTTAATGAGTTGCCAAAGACATCTTAATCAGGGTTTTTCGTCCTTGACTATAAATGCCCTAATGACATGTAATAAAAATGTAGAGTCTGTGGCCTTTTGGGGAGTACACAATGAAGAATGTAGATAATTTAGCCTTTGCACCTCATCAGAGGCCAGCACGTGGTTAACTGTGTTCTTTTCTTCAGAATTCTTCACATCTTGGCCTCTCTTGAACAACAACATTTATCATGTTCAGAATGCACTACTTCAAGGATTGCAGCTTTGCTTATTTTTTTAAAGAAAAGCTTACTGCTCTGTGAAAGAGTTACTAGTAATATACTGATACTTCCTAAAGAGATTTAAAATGTAAAGTTTATTTCCATAATTTTATTGCAAGCTCTGTGAAAAATCATAGGCTGGTATGTACCCAATGACATAGAATGAACTCTTATTTAAAGCCTTTCTTGTTTAACTTTTTATTGTAATAGTAGCATGTAATCATGGTAATTTTCAAAGGGGTAATCAAGTAATAAATTAAAAAAAGAAAATTCCCCCTTTCTAAGCTTCCAGTTTTTCTTTCCAAAGTAGACCTTTTTCAGCAGTCATTAGCATTTCTTAAATAATGTTTTCAGATATATTTCAGAATGGTGACATCATCCCATCACTGGCACCACTCAATTCTGGAATAGCCTGACTCCAGAATCCTCCCAATTCACTGTCTCTGTGTCAGCAATACAGAAGTGGAATCCATGATGAATATGAGAATATCTGGGTCAAGGTTGTGGCCTCCTGGTAGTACTTCCTATCTTCTCCTCTAAGGTTTTGCCTAGGAAACCACCTCCTACAGTCAGCCACCCTCTCTTGAAACTAGACCTCCATACTCCTTTTAATCCCATTTGCTCTTAAGTAGCTAATTTACTCTCCTCAATGTGCCATTCAATAAGCATTCTTCACATTGGTGGAATTCTCTATCTTCAGGACGGCAAAACCCTATTGGAGAGAGTCTCTTCAGGGAAAATCTGTTTTGGCTACGTAACACATAATAATATTCCCTATGTAGGAAAGCAAAAGGATCCTAGAAATCTTCTTAGAACAAGACAGGGAGCGTATCAATGAAACATACACGTGGAAATAAATAGCTCAGCAAGTTATTCTGCCCCAAGTGGAGATTGACTTTGTCTTCTGAGAGACAGGGACCTATTATCACATGAAATGAATGAGTGAATCATAATGGATTTCTCTCTGAGAAGTTTTACTTTATGTATTTTTGGTGTTTTGTTATGTAACATCAGCAGAGACATATTGCACTGATGGTATTGTGCTTTACAATTTTCATTTAGTGATGCTTGTCTTACTATTAAGAAATTATTACTATTAAGCAAGGCTTGTTCAAATCTTGGTTACATGTATTTTCATAAAGGTGTTGTCCTTTCTTTAATTAAAAACTCTTCTAATTAGATTTACATGTATCTATTGACTGTATGAGTTTACATTTCATTTATTGATATGGTGTAAGATTTCATGAAATTTTAATCCAGCCTTAGATTGTGATAAGTTTTTCTAATATCTCTTGTTATCACATGTCTTTCAATGGGGTGCATCTACATTATTTTAGTACTTTACCTCCCTTATTTGACATACCCTTTTGGTGTATGAATAGTGTGGAAGTGGTGCATGCAAATATACCTCTTTTTGTAACTAAACTGCTGATAATAAGGTTTTGGTTCCTCGAGTGCAGTATTTCTCAAAATGAGGCAAAGGACCATTGCATTAAGCCAGCTGAGTGATTGAAAAATATGATTTCCCCTTCAGATAACCATTTAACTAGACTATCTTAGAAGACAGCACTTTGGAACATGTATTTCATAAGCACCTTATGTGATTTTAATACATTGTAATGCCTAAATAACACCTTTCCAGACATTCCTTATTCTTAAACACTATTTGTCCATTTTCACCATTAGAATCTCTTGTACACCCACTGGGAAAACAAACAAACAAAAACTATGAAACTAGCAAGTTTTACATCTTCCCTTTTTCTCTATTGACATCAAAATATTTAAAGGTGTATTATAGGTACTTTTAGTTTTGTAACGGAAGTTTAACAATTGTGGACAGATAGCTATTTATTTCAGTGGATTCAAAGTTCACTGAAAATCTTTTATAGATTTGTTTTCATCCATCACGAGATATTTATTTCACTTTCTTTCTTGGCTGGCTGGAGTGTTTTTCCACAAATTATATTAGTTATTCGCTTATCCATTTTGTGTTTTGATTAGATGATTTTTAAAGAGGTAGTAATCTCTACACTGTAGGAGTTCTTACTTTTCATAATGACTACTTTCTTCTGATTTAAGTAGGAAATAATCAAGGTATCCAAATTTGAGAATCTAAATGTATTTACTATGTAGAAATTGTGCTAATCTATTCTCTCAGTGAGTGTAGCTATGGAGAAGTCTGAAGAAAATGTTATCATTTTCTGCCAGTAAATTACTTGCACTCTGTTCCTAATTCACATATATATGATATATGCATAATATATCATACAAATCATATAAATATATCTGTCACTAATATATGCTTACTGTTTACTGTGGATTGAAATTAATCTTTATTTTTCCTTGGGAAATAACATATCATTTTGTATCTGTCCTTTGGAAAATCCTTTCACTTTTTTTCATGATGTAATTACCCAATGGGTTCTTCTTACCTGCTGCACAGATGGAGCCAATTCACTGAGACAGTTGTATTTCAGTAGAGAAAGAGTGGAATCACAGGGCTGGGCACAAGGAAGGCATGAGTTTATTACTCAATTCAGACTCACTGAACATTCAGAGGCTGGGTTTTTTTTAAAAAAATAATAATTGGATAGGCAGGTGACTAGGGAATGAAGAATGCTGATTGGTTGGGTTGGGGATGAAATCACCGGGGATTGGAGCTGTCTTCAGTCTCTGTGTGGGAGCCACAAGACTAGTTGAGCCAGTTTCCTGGTATAGGTTATTGATCTGGGTGACACCAGCTGGTTCACCAGAATGCAGGGTCCAAAAAATACCTCACTCACCAATCTTAGGTTTTACAATAGTAATTTTATCTATAGTAGCAACTGGGGAGGTCGGGAATCTTGTGGCCTCTGGCTACTTGGTTCCTGAGACATAATTTCTAACCTTGTAGTTAATTTGTTAGTTTTACAAAGGCAGTGTTACTGTTATCAGTAATTCTTATATTTACAGCACTTCTGACTAGCCAAATTGAAATATGCAAAGGAAATACATTGTAAAATAAAATAAGATTTCAGAACCTTCAAAGTATATGATGCCAAGGGGAAAGTTAAATCCTGGATACTGAGTCACATAGCATGTCTGCAATTTTGCTTTTTAAAGTGTTATTACCTTTATTTATTTATTTACTTTTTGAGACGGAGTCTCACTCTGTCGCCCAGGCTGGAGTGCAGTGGCCGGATCTCAGCTCACTGCAAGCTCTGCCTCCCGGGTTTACGCCATTCTCCTGCCTCAGCCTCCCGAGTAGCTGGGACTACAGGCACCCACCACCTCGCCCGGCTAGTTTTTTGTATCTTTTTTAGTGAAGATGGAATTTCACCATGTTAGCCAGGAAGGTCTTGATCTCCTGACCTCATGATCCGTCCGTCTCGGCCTCCCAAAGTGCTGGGATTACAGGCTTGAGCCACCGTGCCCGGCCACCTTTATTTTAAAATTAAACTATAAACTAAATTCAATAGGTTCATAGACATATACTCAACTTTAAACACATCACATTGTATATAATAAATATGTACAGCTTTTTTATGCCAACCATACCTCAATAAACTGGTTTTAGAAAAGGAATTCATTACATAAATATTGAAAGAAATCAAAATATTTTACCCGGAAATGTTGTCAACCAAGAGCAATAAAAAATATCAGATTCTAGCTCCAAGAGAGTTTATTCAAGACAAAGTCGAGGACAGGTCACACAGAAAACAAAGATTCTGAAGAAGAGAAGTCAGGGTTCTGAAGTGCAGACATTTTTAATTCCTTATGTGGACAAAGTTGAGGGAAGTTTAACAGAATTTCATTATCCTTCTCTGTAAGGCTTGATGCATAGTTTCAACAATCTGGTTACTTAAAGTGGTGTTTTTCTTTTGGGAAAGGTGTATGCAACATTCCACACTGAAGATGTAACTGTCATCTTGGGTCTTGGGACCATCTGTTCTGAGTTAGGTACATGATAAAGGATGCAGTTAGTCTATCTATAACATAGATCAATGATGGGAAAGGAGAAGTCTAGTGTCTGGTCTCTTCTAGTCATTTACAGAACAAAAACAATGAGGAAGACAGTTAATCTACAATCTAAAAAGCAAAATTGCAGATATGCTATATGACTCAGCATTCAGGACTTAACTTTCCCCTTGGCATCATAAACTTAGAGGGTTCTGAAATCTTATTTTCTTTTACAATGCATTTCCTTTGCATCCTTCAAGATGGCTAATCAGAAGTGTTGTAAATACAATAATTGCTAAAAAGCTGTCTTTTGTGAGGGAGATTTGCATCTGTAGAAAAAATCTGCCTCGATACAGCCAGGCTTTCTCTGAGGTCTTCCCTTGTCTCATCTATGAAAGATGAACTAAGAATCTAACACCTTTTAAGACCTGAAAGACATATTCACCATCTAATCTCTCTGAGGGCTGCTACCTGGAAGGTTTCATCTGGCTACCTTTGCTAGCCAGGTGCCTCCACTCCCTCTCCCACAACCTGTCTTCACACGATAACCTGATTTACCGCTATAATCTGTTTTTGCACATGCTCTGAGCCATTATTCTTTACGTAACTCCAGGATGGCAAAAAACCATCAACCATCTGGTCATTTCTTTAAGAAATTTTGTAAGACTCCACCCACATTAATAAATTCATATTGTAACCTCCTTTGCAAAATTATGACAGTAAGAGAAACCTGACATGGCTGACTCCATCTTGCTTCTAGGCTCACAGGTTGGCTGTCTTCATTCATTCTTGGGCATGGGTCAAGCTAATGTTGAGAGAAATTTAGTTTATAGTTAATTTCATTATTTTTATGTTTTTGAGACAGGATCTCCCACTGTCACCCAGGCTGGAGTGCAGTGGTAAATTTTGGCTCACTGCAACCTCCACCTCCCAGGCTCAAGTGATCCTCTTACCTCAGCCTCCCCAGTAGCTGGGACTACAGGCACAAGAAATCATGCCTGGCTAATTTTTTGTATTTTTTTTTTTTGTAGAGATAGGGTTTTGCCATGTTGCCCAGGTTGGTCTTGAACTCCTGAGCTCAAGCAAGCCTCCTGCCTTGGCTTTCCACAGTGCTGGGATTACAGGTGTAAGCCACTACTCCCAGTCTATACTTTAAATTATAATAGCATTTTCCAAAACTGCCTTTGTAAACTAATAAAAGACTATCAGGTTAGGAGGATGAGAGGGGTCTGAATTCTAGTATGATGTAAGCATAGTAAAATAATTACCAGCCAATATTTGGGAGGTCACAAGATTTTCAACTTCCCCAATTACTCCTGCAGATAACATCACTATTATAGAACCCAAGATTGGCCTTTTGAGGTGTCTTTTCAGGTTTTTTTGTGTTTCTGACTACCAAAGGCTGTACCAGGACTCACCAATCAGTTTTTTGGCTCCCACTCAGGAACTGACTCAGTGAAAGGGACAGCTTCAGCTCCTATGATTTCATCTCCAACCCAACCAGTCAGCACTCCCCACTCCTGGGCCTCCTACTCACCAAACTATCTTTGAAAAACCCTAATCTCCAAATGTTTGAGGAGACAGATTTGAGTAATAATAAAACTCTGGTCTCCTGTTTAGCCAGCTCTGAGTGAGTTAAACTCTTCTTCTATTGCATTTTCCTCGTCTTGATCAGTCAGTTCTCTCTGGGCAATGGGTAAAATGGGCCCATGGGCAGTTACAGTATGGAACCTTATTAATCTGTCTATTGTCAGTTGATTTTTAATGAATGTTCAGAGAGCAAAGGGGAGGTTTTTCCTTAGCTACTACAACATAAAGAGAAATGGTTATAAATGTAGATGTAGACATTGACATGGAAAAAGAAGTAAAAGGTTGACAGGTAATGAGGTACCATAGACTAAATGTTTGTGTCCCCCCATAGGCTGAAACCCTAACTCCCAGTGAGATGTATTTGAAAATGGAGCATTAGGAAAGAATCTATTAGTTTTAGATGATGTCCTGAAGGGGGGCTCCCAAGATGAGATTGGTGCCTTTTTAAGAAGATGAACAGCCCAGAGTTCTCTTTTTCTCTCTGTCATTGAAACCACCCTTGCAAAATTATGACTGAGACAGTGAAAGAGATCTGACCCTACCAACTCCATCTTTCTTCTGACTTCCAAGCTGTTCTTGTTTATTCCCAGGTGTAGGCTGAACTAATTTTGGGAGGAACTTAGTCTATGGTTTAAAACAAAGAACAGCCCCTTCTCAAAACAAACTTCCTTCTTGCCTGGGGACTAGACTGCCTTTGTAAAACTAATAAATTAGCCATAAGATTAGAAATTATGGTTTAGGAGTCATGCAGCTGGAGGCTACAAGATTCAAACCCTCCCTAAACTGCTCCTAAGATCAGTGCTTGAGATATTTTGCAGACCCTGCACTTGATGGATCCGCTAGCACCATGCAGATGGATAAACTGGCTCATCTGATCTTGTGGCCACCACCCAGGAACTGACTCAGCCCAAGAGGACAGCTTAAATTCCCTCTGACTTCATCTCCAACCCAACCAATTAGCACTCTTGACTCACTGGCCTTTCCCTCCACCCACCAAATTATCCTTAAAAACTCTGATCCCTGAATGCTTGGGGAGACTGATTGGAGTAATGATAAAACTCCAGTCTCCTGCACAGCCAACTCTGCATAAACTACTCTTTCTCTATTGCAATTCCTCTGTCCTGAGAAATCAGCTCTGTTTAGGCAGCAAGCAAGATGAATCCACTGGGTGGTTACACCCTATGAAGATATAGTGAGAAGTTGACCATCTACAAACCAGGAAGACAGCCCTCTCCAGAAACCAGGTTGGAATCTTGATGATCTTGGACTTCAAGATTCAAAAACTCTGAGAAATAAGTTGTATAAGCCCTCCAGTTCATGGCATCTGTAACAGCAGCCTGAAGAGTCCTTCAAGAATCCTTTGCATAGACATAGATCTATGTACACATGTAGAAATATATGAAAGCCTTTAACAACCGAAGATACATCTTTTAGATGTCTATGAAAGAGTCACAGATACAAACATAGTGTCAACCTTAAATAACTAAAAAGATCAGAATCTAATTCAAATCAAGCTTATTCAAGAGCAAAGTGTGAAGATGGATGAATCACACCCAGCACACCAACTCCAAAATTATGGAGTAGGCAAGTTAAGGTTTCATTTATAAAGGCAGAGATAGAGGGGTTTTTAGCAAGATTACCACATTATTCATACAAGGTTGGCACATATTTACAGCCATTGGACTGGTTATAGGCAGTTTCTTTTCGGGAAGAATACACTTAACATTTTTTTAACAGAGGGTGTAATAGTCATGGATTTTCTTTATCTAGTCTAAGTGAAGCAGGGCAACCCAGGGGAGGTTAATCAATCACAAGCATCATTAATTAAAAAGGCAGAAGGTTTTTGTCTCTTATATCGCTTAATTTTCTCTAGTCTTTGTACAGAATGAGGAAAATTAAAAAGTGAGTTAATCTATAATCTGAGAACAGAAGTTGTCACCATATGTGACTCAGATCACAGTCACATCTCTCTCAAGGCTTGAAGTGTTTTTGGGGGACTCCACAGCTTTTAACTTATACTTATTTTCACAATAAACATAGTCATAGACATAGAAATAGATGCAAACTGTTAATAGCAAAGGAGATATCCTTCAGGAATCTAGTAAATGCACACACACATACACTAGTATGTTAAATATGTGTGTGTGTCTGTGTGCATGCATGTGTGTGTGTGTATGTGCACACATGTGAAATTAAGCTGGTTTCCTTGATTTCAGAAGAGGCTCCAAAGCTAAGAAACATCGTGTCCAAAAATAAAGTACTGAAGCTGGCCTTGTCTGGCATGCCACCCAAAGTTCTTTGTCTCATGGCTGGGAAAATCAAGGATTCAGACACGCCAAGGGAGAGGTTAGAGCAGATGTTTAATAAGCAAAAGAAAGAGAGAAACCTCTCTGACACAGAGAGGGGTCCTGAAAAGGGGTTGCCATTTCACAGTTTCTGGTAGCTCTACCCCATCCTCCCAGTGTGCATGAGAGACCCTTAGCTTGAGAAACTCCATATTGCTTTGTTGCCCTTACTGTGCATGTGTCAGGGGACAGAATTTTCTATTGCAGGCATGTCTGAGAAAGTCTCCTGTGTAGCCCTTCTTATCTGTGCAGCTGTGGGCATATCTCAGGCAAGCCCCCCATGTGCAAGATCCCTTATCTGTGCCTGCACACTATTCTTTTGTTTGAAAGAACTTAACCAAGAACCCACCCTAACTGCCTGCCTGACCAGTCTCTTCCTTCCTCCACTCTCAGTACTAGATGATCTAGGCAGAAATCTTGACCCCAAAGCTCATCTCCAATCTCCACGATATATAAGGATAAGGTTAGTATCCAGTGAAATAATGAGAGCTGGTGAGAGCTCCTTCATGGGACATTTTCAAGTACTGTGCATTTCCCTGCTGATAGGAGAGTATCATGGAGATTCCACTGTGAAATTGATTGATGGGACATCAACTGTCCTACCATATTTGGGCTGCAATAACAAAAATGTCATAGACTGGGTGGCTTCTAAACACAGGCATTTATTGCTTACATGTCTGGACACTGGAAAAAAGTGGCAGATTTAGTGTCTGGTGAGGACTCATAGCCTGATTGATAGATGGCAACTTCTCACTGTGTTCTCACATGGTGGAAGGAGTAAGGGAGACCTTTGGGGTCCCTTTTATAAGAGCACAAATTCCATTTATGAGGGTGCCACCCTCATCACCTCCCATTTCCTAATGCCATCACCTTGACATTAAGATTCAAGATGTTATTTTAGGGGAACACAAACATTCAAAGTGTAGCATCAAGAGACCTTCTCAGTGAATCTGGGGTTCAGAGAATAGAGAGACTGCAGGATGATTCGTACCTGAAGAAGTTGAATGGTACCAGGTTGTCTGCAAGCCTTGGTGAAGGCTGAATAAAGAGGTGAGACTGCAAGAACACATGTTTGGTCGTCTGGTGCTGTTGGGCAGCACAAAATGATTGACAGTTTCCTTGGGCCAAGTATCTTCTGAAAGATGGCAGCCCTGAGCCCCCGGGTAGGACCCTGATGAAAGTTCTCTACTCTAGGAATGTGACTCTGCACGAAAAGTAGAGCCAAAAGTATGGCCAGAACCTGGAAGCAAGACTGCAGGGTGTTGCGATACATCCTGTAGGAGCAATAACTACCCAAGGAAAAAAAAATTATATAAGTGAGCGGGGCACCCTTCTCCATATACCCTTGCAAACTTGAAAAAGGTTAGGAGATTAATGGAAAGTGAGAATTAAAAAACAAACAAACAAACAAACAAACAAACAAAAACAGGGCTTGACTCTGTTGCCCAGGCTGGAATGCAGTGACCCGATCTCAGTTCACTGCAGCCGTGACCTCCCAGGTTCAAGTGATCCTCTCACCTTAGCTTCCTGAGTAGCTGGGATTACAGGTGTGTGCTACCATGCCTGGCTAATTTTTTTCATTTTATGTTTAGATGGGCTCTCACTGTGTTGCCCAAGCTGGTCTTGAACTCCTGAACTCAAGCAATCTAGCTACATTGGACTCACAAAGAGTTGGGATTACAAGCATGAGCCACTGCAACTGGCCTGGAATTTTTAAATATCATAACAGATTGAAATTATATTTTGGATTGCATTGGCCATTTAAATATGAATGAATCAGATAATTCACCAATATCTGGAATAGCCCAGAAAATACATCAAGTATACCTGAAATACCACCTACAGAAAGACATTAAAATGTGATAGCATGACAAACTAATATTTTCCCATGATTTCACCCAGTGACTCAAAGAAATAGAGAAGCCTGCTGAGAGATACCTTTAGAAGAAATATATAAAAAAACAGTCTATTCAAAGAAGGTTGAGTATCAACAAGGAACTGTTATTGAGATAAAGGAGGAAGAGTAGATGTTTCTCTTGACAATGAGAAATAGAAGAGCACTTGTGAACTCCAGGGAAAATCACAGTCATGCAATGTTTTCAAGTAATGTGCTGGAGTTTAAGAAAGAAGAATATGACTGTTTTGATATGTGGACTCTTCTTGAAGCAGTTCATGTTTAATATCATGGGACTAAATCACACAGGTTTCTGTAGATTCATTCATACTCCCTGGAGTCCACTGGTAAATATCCACATAAGGATTATTCTCAATTCTATTGATTGGTTTTTAATTTTCAGAATCAACATTATTGGAAGCCAATAAGAAGTCATTATTTTTACAGATTAAAAATATCAGTTTCAAACTTTAATCAGTTAATGAGTGGAAAAGCCAATGTAAATTAAGGAAGGCAAGAGGAGATATCAAGGAAAATACATAATGCCTGCTTTGCTAATCACTTACAGTAAGATGTTATATCCTACAGTCCAAATGTAATGTTTCAAGAAATAGAGATATAAAATATTATTTTTAGACTGAATCTTTCAAAAAATGCAGA
Organism: Mandrillus leucophaeus; assembly: GCF_000951045.1. Taxonomy (NCBI): domain Eukaryota; kingdom Metazoa; phylum Chordata; class Mammalia; order Primates; family Cercopithecidae; genus Mandrillus; species Mandrillus leucophaeus. Next base: position 987,956 of record NW_012101098.1, read on the forward strand.
ATTATAAAAGTTATGAAGATTATGAGCATGCATTATTTGTCATTGTTAGTTTGGAGTAAATAAATGTATCTTAATGTTCATAAAGAAGTTGGAAGTATCATCTTGGCTCAAAGGAGAGTTAAAGAAGAAATAATGAGAAATGATTAACTTGGTGAGAGAACTTGGCATGAGGACAGGTGAACAATTTTCCATTCCATTAGCAGTCTTTCATATAACTGAGCTTTTGTTTCCATGGACATCCACAAATATTAGTTTTAAATGGTATTTGAAATCATTCTCTTGTGAGACGTTTCCTCCCTCCAATGAATAAACACAGGCTTAGAGGACGTAAGTCACCTGCAAGTAACTTGCCTGTGTTTGAGATCACAGGACCAGTTAAAAAAGGGGCAATGATATAAACCAGGTATGTCTGACTTCAACACCCATTTTTTTCTTTCCATCAAAAATTGTTTCCGGCCAGGCGCGGTGGCTCAAGCCTGTAATCCCAGCACTTTGGGAGGCCGAGACGGGCGGATCACGAGGTCAGGAGATAGAGACCATCCTGGCTAACATGGTGAAACCCCGTCTCTACTAAAAAAATACAAAAAACTAGCCGGGCGAGGTGGCGGGCGCCTGTAGTCCCAGCTACTCGGGAGGCTGAGGCAGGAGAATCACTTGAACCCGGGAGATGGAAGTTGCAGTGAGCCGAGATAGTGCCACTGCACTCCAGCCTAGGTGACAAAGTGAGACTCCAACTCAAAAAAAAAAAAAAAAAAAATTGTTTCCTCAATAAAAATATATTCAGAGAGAGAAAAAAAAGCCATAGGTTTTTGTTATATTTCCTTGAATAAATTCTGACATCAGTCAAGCCTTTATTCTCCTTACTTGAATATTGGCATGGGGGCTGGGCGTGGTGGCTCACGCTTGAAATACCAGCACTTTCGGAGGCTGAGGCAGGCTGATCACTTGAGGTCAGGAGTTCGAGACCAGCCTGGCTAACATGCCGAAACCTCGTCTCTACTAAAAATACAAAAAATCAGCGGGTGCGGTGGCGGTGCCTGTAGTCCCAGCTACTTGGGAGGCTGAGGCAGGAGAATCGCTTGAACCTGGGAGGCGGAAGTTGCAGTGAGCTGAGATCAAGGCGCTGCACTCCAGCATGGCTGACAGAGCGAGACTCCATGTCAAAAACAAAAAGAGGTGGGGGAGCGGGGAATGTTAGCGTGTGAAAAGCAAATTTGGATTCACGTAAATAGACTTTTTTCCCAGATAGGATGATTGCAAATAGGATGACTATAGCAGCAGTCAGGTGAAATCTTCTGTGATATCTGCTGGCGTCTCAAAGGTTAGGTGGAAAAGGAGCTTTACTTTTATGGGAATGTAAGACGAAAAGGTAACTGATTCAACCAGTGAGTGAGAGGGTGTTTTACCCCAGGCCAGCCTAGTCTCAAGAGGGCCTGTTAAAGCAGGCAATATGCTTGTTAACAAAAGTTCCTTTAGCAAGTCTTTTGTTCTAACTAATGCATAGTTCAGTTAATCATTTAAAACACAATGAATCAATATTTGAAGGACTTGGTGTGACTTTGTCATACAAAGACAAGATGTAGGATGGGGTGGGGGGTGTTGAGAGGCTGTGACCTCAGACTTTCTCACCTAAGTCTTAGGAAAGATGCTCCTTGCTGGACCCAAAAAAGGAAGGATTTCTTAACCATTGCTGTTTCCCAGGGCAACCGGGCTCCAGTGAGATTCATCCATTCATTATTGTCAATTTCTATATTTAGAGATACGTCCTAAAGATTTTGACACAGATTTATACATGTCAGGCATCTGAGTGATGATGACTTTTACCTTTTGTCAAATGGGGATTTTCAATGTTGTCAGATGTCGGGTTATCAAATTTTGTCCTGTTTAGTACTTTAGAAAGTAAAGGAATAAAAGAATGGCTACTCCACAGGCAGAGCAGCCAGGATTAAGCAAAAAAATTATTAAAGTAACACAAAAAAGCTTTAGCAATGCAAAACATTGACTTCTTTAAAACTCTACTAAAATAAGAGCCAGCCATAACAAAACTTTTATTGGAGACCATTTTGTTATCCTAAATTCCCCCCTCCATTGAGACGGAGCAGGGGGTTTGCAGGGTGCCCCTTCAAGCATAGAAATACAAGGAAATCTTGAGTTCCATCAAGGGAAATTCCAGGCACCTGGCTATCCCTGAAAAGTAAATGAGCAACTTGATATGCAAGAAGGTAACCGTAGCTTAAACAATAGCTGAGAAAGTTAGAGTCATGAGATGTTTGGTTCCCACATGGGATAAAAGTTAACATTTTAACATAGGTACCTGAGTTGTTCTTCAGAAACCCACAACCGCACCAAACGGATTTGCTAGCATGTAGACCTCAGATAAGGGAAACTAAAGACTGAACTCTGACCAACAATTTTTGTTTTAAATTTCTTCCTGAGGGAACTGGGAGGAAGTCACACCCACAGGTCAGAACTAACATTCTTTTCTACTGAACCCAATTTGAGATAAAACATTGACTCCTTACCCAATCACAAATCAGAAAATCTTTGAATCCACCTGTAACCTGTGGGCCTCCCACTTCATCTTTTTAGATATTCACTTTTTAAGATATTTTCACCTTTTAAGATATTTTCAGCTTTTAAGATATTTTCACCTTTTAAGATATTCACCTTTTTAGGTCAAACTGTTCCCAGACCAAACCAAGGGTCGGGCTGCTTATTCTTGTGGCCCAATAACAAGATTCAGATGAACCGGGAACGAAGCCAGTTTATTTCTGTAACTGAGTACAGGGAGACGGCCTGGAAATTGTTGCCAGACCAACTCAAAATTACAAAGTTTTCCAGAGCTTATATGCCTTCTAAGCTATATGTCTACATGTAAGTGTGCATTCATTTAAAGACATAAGTGATTAACTTCTTCTCATCTGTAACTAAGGTCTGAGTCCTGAAGACCTTCCTCTGGAGCCTCAGTAAACTGACTTCATCTCAATGGTTCCAAGTGCTGGGGTGATTACCCTTATCTTGTCTCCTACTAAATCATGGAGGTTTGGGGAGTTCCTTCAGACCCCCATAAACTTGTCTGTGGAGGTCTGGGGAGTTTCTTTAGACCCGCAAAATAATAATAATAATAATAATAATAACTTGTTTAATCCTAAACGGGTCCTGTTAAGAATTCCTTCGTTATCTTGTCATGCTTCGAGGCCCAGCAAATGCCTGGGCAAAACTCTTGGTGGGCTTTTGTTCCATTCCAGCCTTTGTATAAGGGTGTTGGCTCTTTCAGCTTTTAATAGTAACTTCACCACTCGGTCAGTGCTGAAACAGTTGTTATGGAGGCCTGTGTTAGTGAGACCTGGCCTGCCACTAAACCAATGTATGATATCTGGGTATTGATTTACGATGTTGCCTGTGACTTCTGCTTTACTGAAATGTAACCCTACGTTGAAAATCTATTACTTGCAAGCCATCAGGGAGGTTGGGTGTGAAGTGTGACTTGCCCCATTCTCCTTGCTTGGTGCCCTGCAAATAAATGCCCTCCTTTCTCCAGCTGCAAAACTGCAGTGCGAATGTTTGGCCTTACTGTGCCGGTTAAGGAGACCCCAGATGGGTTCAGTAACACCACCAGCACTTTGTTGGAATCATAAAGACTGAGTAATCTTCAAAGTCAAGACTGCAGAGCCTCAGGGCTTGTCTGCTGCTGTTTGTAATATAAGCCTACTCACAGTCCCTTGCTTCCCATGCTTAAATCACGGAACCAGAGACATTTGGGACACCAGGACAGAAATCTCTGAAATGCCAAATACTTATAATTATCCACTTCTCACATGCTCTTTCCAAAACAAAAAGTCAAAATTTGAAAAGTGGTTGACATTCCCAATATGGATAGATTCCAATTTTATCAGACGTGTCTCAAAAGATTAATCAGTGATTACCGCATCTAATACGTCCATGAGGCCACAGTATTTTATTTATTTTTATTTTTAGGCATTTTTCTTCATAATTCTTCTACTGAATAAACAATTCTCCAAAAATAAAATAGAAGAGGGAAAAAAAAACCTCATTAAAATACAGGAAAGTAATTGTTTCGGGAATTCTCAATACGCATTAAATAAAAGAAAACTTGGCAGTTGAGGGTTGAAGAAGACAGGTGTTGAAAATATGTTACTTAGGCTGGGCATGGCTGCTCACGCCTGGAATCCCAGCACTCTGGGAGGCTGAGGTGAGTGGATCACCTGAGGTCAGGAGTTTGAGACCAGCCTGGCTAACATGGTGAAACCCCATCTTTACTAAAAATACAAAAAGAAATTAGCCAGGCATGGTGGCAGGCACCTGTAATCCCAGCTACTCCAGAGGCTGAGGCAGGAGAATTGCTTGAACCCGGGAGGTAGAGGTTGCAATGGGCTGATATCATGCCCTTGCACTCCAGCCTGGGGCACAAGAGTGAGGTTCCATCTCAAGAACAAAACAAAACAAAAACAAACAAAAAAAAGAAAATATGTGACTTCATTAAGCCAGAGATCAAATTAATTCTTACAAAGGCAGTCCATTGAGGTGGCCAGGAAATACACGAAAGCAGGTGTTTGGTATTGAAAAAAAGAAATTTATGACTCAGGCACAATTCTGTAAGTACAGTAGTTTTAAAATAACACATTATAAAATGTACAGTATATATTTTCAGTTTTTGTCCATCCATGTATCAAGATGCTGGCATAATTATATTGATCCCAAATATCAAACTACTTTGGAAAAATGAATTATTTAGGTGATGTCCTTTGATTTGCTTGTGCTGATGAAAATAGACTTCATCTGAGTTTTTTTCCATCATATCTCAGAATTACAATAATTTTGTCTTTAAAGATAAGCAATCTTTACACTCTGAAATAATGGATGGATACCCATGACATATGGTAGTTTGCCTCATACTTCTTTCAGAAAATGAGTAAAATTACCAAAAATTGTCCTATTACATAAAACTTGGACTTATGTTGAAAGAGACAGTATTTTCTCCTTCAGAAACTCAGTAGCAGAGGGATGTCATAAAATCTTCAATAAAGTCATAAGGATTCGCTTCTATAAGCATCATCTCCCTTTGAAAATGACAAAGTAAAAATACAACAAAAAACAATATTAATGTCAATGAATAGAGATATTGAATGGAACTGGGCAAATAAAATTGCATAACCTAAATTGACAACGTCCACAGGCCCTGGGGAATGGCTGTTCAAAATACACTGCCTACTTGCTTTTCCCCTTTCTTTTCTGTTGATTAAGTTGCAGTAAACACTCAGCCTTCTCTGTCTCACAGACCCACACCATCTAGTCCCACTTTAGGAGATGTGGGTGGAATACTGCGGAGTGGGGCCCCTTGGGAAAATGCCTTGGGTTTTTACTCTTTCTTCTTCCCTTTCTCCTTGAAATTCATAATCTCTGGATAGTCGGTACTACTCAGATGTTTGTGTGTGTTTCTGTGGATAGATACAATAGATAGATGAGATTAATAGACAGAAGATGGATAGATGTATAATAGAAAATATACTTTAGTGATATAAAATATAGATAACTGATGATAAATGATGGATGTACGATAGAAGATAGATGAGAGATAGATGATGGATGGATGGATAGATAACAGAAATGCTATTTAATTAATAGATATGAAATTAGATAATTGAGGAAGGCAATAGATATAGCTAGATGATGAATGGACGGATAAATAAATGACAGAAAATATATTTAAATGATAGCTATGAATACAGACTGTTGAAAATAGATAATTGATAAATAGATAAACAGGATAACTAGGTAATTGAAAAAGATAGTAGAAAAGATATATGAATAATATACATAAAATTTAGAATAATGATAAATATATAATGATAGATAAATGATGGATGGATTGAAGGTTAGATAATAGAAAACATTTAAGCGATACCTATGAAATATAGATTATTGATGATAGATCATATTTGAGAGATGAGATAGATGATGGATGATGGATGGATAGGAGATAAAAAGGTAGACAAATAATAGACTTAAGAGACAGACTAGTACAATAGGTGATAAATATTCACATCTGTATCTCTCTCTTTCTATGCAAACAAACATACACATACACACTATATGTGTGTACACCTATCTATACACAAATAATTTTTCTCCCTCTCTCTTTTTTTTTATTTTTTTGAGATGGCATCCCACTCACTGTATTGCCCATGCTGGAGTGCAGTGGCGTGATCTTGGCTCACTGCAACCTGCACCTCCTGGGTTCAAGTGATTCTCCTGCATCAGCCTCCTAAGTAGCTGGGATTACTGGTGTGCAACACCATGTCCGGCTAATTTTTTTGTATTTTTAGCAAAGACATGGTTTCACTATGTTGGCCAGGCTGGTCTCCAACTCCTGGCTTCAAATGATCCACCTACCTTGGCCTCCCAAAGTGCTGGAATTACAGGAATGAGCCACTGTGCCTGGTCAATTTTTTTCCTATTGTTACTTTTTTGATAAAATACACTTGGATCAAAAATTGTATGCATTTATAATATTTTCAGATCCCATTTCATTACTTGCTGTAAGAGTCTAGCATTGAATGTCTACCTATTTATTTAAATATGTTTTCCCTTGCATCATTGCTATCTTTAAACCTTTTGAGCCTTGCAAGACTGAGTGCAGGAATAAAGTGGCCTGGTCTCAGTGTTTGTGCAGGTGTTGGGTGGACCTGCCCGACACACTGTGAAGAGGCATTGCATCTCACCCAGTTTCCAAGAAGGCGGGGACTACCCCAGTCACTACAAAGAGGAAGGGAAAAAATAGGACTGTCCTGACAGATTCCTAGGGAAGTCAGCATATCATCACTCATGTTCAATGAAAGATAAAAATCTTTGTCTTCTTACAGGAAACATACAATCTCAGAATTTATGTATGTTTTTCCCATTTGCATTTATTATTCATTTTGATTTATAATGTGTCACTTTTGTTTCATATTTGCGTTTCTTGGTTTTAAGTTTTACTGTAAGGATAATTAAATAATTACTCCTTTTCATTAAATAATCTATTTGCCCATTCTCTTTTTTATCTTTTATCTCTTTATGCATTTATGAAATTCCCATCTATTCTATTCTATTCTTTTTTTTTTTTTTTTTTGATACAGAGTCTTGCTCTGTTGCCTAGGCTGGAGTGCAGTGGCATGATCCAGGCTCACTGCAACCTCTGCCTCCTGGGTTCAAGCGATTCCTCTGTCTCAGCCTCCCGAGTAGCTGGGATTACAGGCATGTGCCACCACACCCAGCTAATTTTTGTATTTTTAGTAGAGACGGGGTTTCTCCATGTTGGCCAGGCTGGTTTGAAACTCCTGACCTCAAGTGATCCTCCGGCCTTGGCCTCCCAAAGTGCTGGGATTACAGGCAGGAGCCACCATGCCTGGCCCATTCTGTTCTTTTATGTTCACCTTTAACACTTCATTTTTCATAAGATGTATTTTTATCATTGCTTTTGAAATTCTTATCTTCCCCTAGATTTAATCACTTTTAGGCAAATCTTTTGTCAGGGTACACCATCAAGAGGTTTAATCAGTGCGGATGACTGAGGTGGTAGCTTTTCAGAGAAGCTGGCTATACTAGGTGTTTTCTTCACCTTCTAAAAAAACATTGAACAGAATCTTAGCCATTCAACAGGATTCTAACCATTGAGCGTTCATTGCTGATTTTTATTTATGAACTTGAATCACATTCTGTCACTGTCTCCACTGATTTTCAATATGATTCTAATGTTTAATAATCTCATGTGTTCTATTGTAAGTATGATGCCACTGTGATATTCTTGGTCTGGTAATCATCTTTTTATTTCTATATGAACCTTCTTAGAGTATATAATTTTTTGTGTGTGGAGTTCAGAAATGTGAACTTAATATGTCAAAGAGTGAGAATCATTTTTCTTCCATCTTTAATTTTATTGGCGTAAATGAGTCTTTAGTAATTCCTTTTAATTCTGAAACAGTCTCGTGGAAATAACTTTGCATCCATACTTGCCTTGGTAAAATCATACATTCTGTGAAGGAGAAGACAGTTCATTGCCAATATTTTAATGCATTGATATGAGATCTGCATGTGTAAGTCATATATTCTAAATGTCTCCCCTCATGATGGCTTGTCTCCACTTATTAATGTCAAATGAACCATCTAAACAAGGTGGTTTTGAGGGAATAGGATGATTCTGTTCCTACTGAAGAGAGCTGCCTGCATTTCTGTCTCCAGTAAGTTGTACTGTCACTATGGTGGTAACTAAGTGATTCGATTTTACACCTTTACAGTGGGTCAAATAGATGTTCACTACTCTTAAAAATACATCAATCCCTATTCATTGTTTAACAGTCACGTTAGTTAAATTTTCAACTACTTGACATGCTTTCAAATATAAAATCATAATGCATGCAAGTTTGCAAAGAATACGTAAAATTTTAAAATTTAATCCTAAAACCAAGCTGGTAATTGCATTTATTTGATGATTAAAGAAATTGAGACCCAGTGATTTCACGTTTACTAAGTGTAAACATTTCAGAAGTGATGTGTAATTAAGAACCGAACAATGCATTACATGGTTTTTTATTAGATTAACTATGTCATAAGGTTAATGTTTCAGGGATTTTGTTGCTGTGTTAACTCTTTATACCATGAAAGATTGCTTGGAATTCTCTGCTTTCTCTTCAGATCACATAAATCTTTTGTCTTGTAAAATTGCTTGAGACTGAAAACAAGAACAGGTTTTTTACCATTTAAACTTCTGACATAAGGAAACAAATTGCTCTTGTGATTACTAAAGTTAATCAGAATCAACAAAATATATGAGCAAAAAAGCTATTTACATATATATGTAGACATAAATGTAATATTTATATTTATATATGCATGCCATGCTTCTTACAACTGTGAATCAAAGCTTAATTTACAATTTCTGATTCCGAGGGAGGCTAGGGATCAAAAAACTACACATTAGGTACAATGTACATTCCTTGGGTGCACTGAAATCTGACTTCACCACCATATAATTCATTCATGTAACCAAAAACCACTTGTACCCCCAAAAGCTATTAAAATTTAAAAAAAAGGAAATAAAAATAAAATGTAAAACTAAATTTTGCATTCGCTCTACCCACAATCAAAAATTAATTTCAGTAATTACATTCATCTGCACATTGCCATCTTTACAGGGATGATGAATTATGTAGACTCAGTTAATTCTGTCTGTTAGTGTTAGACTTTTTAAATATTGTTTTCTCTGCATCCCAATGGCCCTCTCATCAGTTGGATTTGTAATTGAGTTTTAAGTGAGCAAGCATGTTTTATTTGAGGCCAGTGGTGGAGCATAAGAATATTACTTGCCGGAATCTTTGGCATAGGCACATGGGCCAAATCTGTGAACAGAAAAGCACAGTGGATTTCAAAGAGCAGAATATTTTCCTGTGCTTATAAAGGCCTATTTTGTTCTCCAAATAAAGCTATTTTATAGAGCAATGTATTAACCTTTTTTTTTTTGTCTTCTGGTTGACATGCATAAGTGTGTCAGTATTGACGATTAGGAACCTGTATTGTGTGCAGTTGAAGTGGCATGAGGTATTGAGTGGCATGGGGATTGAGTGCAGTGGCTCAATCATAGCTCACTGCAGCCTCCGTTTCCCAGGCTCAAGCAATCCTCATGCAGCAGCCTCCCAAGTAGCTGGAACCACAGGTGTGCACCACCATACCTGACTAATTATTATTATTATTATGTGTCACTATATTGTCCAGGCTGGTCTTGTATGCCTGGCCTCAAGCAATCCTCTTGCCTCAGCCTCCCAAGGTACTGAGATTACAGGCATGAGACACCACATTCTGCCAAAAAACGCTTTTAATTCAACTCAATTCAATAAGATTTTATAGAATCTATACTTTGTGCCTAAAATGTCCCCATCACTAAAAGATAAACCACTTCTGTGTAATATAAAAAGATAGCAAGATGGATAGATAAGGTACATAGATAGATATGGGTAGGTATGTTAATGGGGAAGCTAGGTGATACGTAGGAATAGATGATAGATATAAATAGATGATAGGTAGATAAATTGATAATAGATAATAGATCATGATGATGGATAATAGATACAGATACATGGTAGATACATGGTAGATAAATATAGATATAGACAATAGATAAATAGATATTGCCTGTGTAGTACTTAAAACAGCACATACTAAATTTTCAAGATATAATTACTAAATTAATGACAAACAAAAGTAACAATACATAATTGTTTCAATAGAAACTCTCATAAGTAAAGTTTAGCAGAATATTGATCAACTGCCTACCCACATACTTTGTCTCTAGGCAAGTAATATAAACGGTTCTTCAAAGTATAATTCATGTGAACCAAACTGCACAGTTAAATGTTTTACTTAAAAAGAAATTATTTTACCAAATATATTATGAATCCAATAATGATAATAGTCATAATTGTGTATCCAATTTAATTAAAAAATACATCAAGGATCAGAGAAACTTAAAGTGAGGGGAAACATTGGAAATAATGTATTCTAACACTGATACTTAGATAGCAATTATTTTTAACTTTGGTCCCAGCTATGATGGGTTCGTTGTTAAGAGTTTACAATGCTGAGTTGAGATGCATGAATCTGTCAAACTCAAGTTCCCTTGAAAAGAATGTAGTGGACTGATTTACTCCAGGCCTGTCTCACTCATCAGCATAGAAGTGAAATTACAGATACACACATGTAAAAAAGGGATTGCATAAAATACAATATTCATCATGACCACTTGAAGTTCATTTCAGGAGTGTACAATATTTTTCTTAGTGCTGGAATATTTTTTTAAATATAATTCACCCATATTAATATATAAACCATCATCTCAATAGATTCACGTATCAATAGATACCAACAAATCCATAAAATATTGCAACTTTTCATGCACAGAACTGTCAGAAACCTGGAATTCAAAGGTGCTTTCTTAACAAGGGACAGACCACTAAGAAAACCTATAGCAAATTATGTTTGTCATATTTAAGATCAGGAAACACAATAATGCCAATAATGCCTTCGATCAGAGCCTCTCTTCTGTATTTTGCTGGAAAGAAGAGGAAAGAAATAAGAGTTTTATGAATTGAAAAGGAGGAAAATGTCATTATTTATCAATCATAAGATAATACACAGAAAAAATCCAGACAAATATACTGAGAATTGGTCAAAAAAATATGAGCATTTAATAGTGTTGTTGGATACACTAATCAAACTTAAAAATCAATTTCTTTCCTTCAATAGTAATAATCATTTAGAAAATGTAGATTAGCATGTAATTTATAAAGGCAACAAACAAATTTACTTGACAAAGTATAATTAGACTCAATAAATAATGATGTCAATTTTCTCCTAATTAACCTACTAATTCAATGAAATTTAAATAAAATTGCCAAAAGGACATTTTGTAGAAATTGATAAGGTAATTTAAAATTTTATATAGAGAGACAATTGCCTGAGATATGCCAAGAAAATGTTTCTGGAAATGTTGAAGGTGGGAGATGAGTTTCATGAGATTTCATGCCTTATCACTAAATCTTAGAAGAGGATCATATTGATGCTAGGATAGGTTTACCTATCACTAAAAACAAAGCTTGAACCCAAACAGATATTTCTGGAAACATAATTTATTCATTCATTGATGAATGAAGAAAGGTAACTCTTTTGGTAAAGCATCCTTGTACAAATGATAAACTTTAAAAAATAATTAAATTTTAAAAATTACAGGTTTGCTTAGAGCTTAAAGCCAAATATTACAACTTTAAAACTTAGGAGCATTAAAAAATCAAAAATTTCAAAGTGTTTGAAAATATCTTTATAATACTGGATGATTAAGTATATCAAAAACTGGCCCAGGCGCAATGGTTCACACCTATAATCCCAACACTTTGGGAGGCTGAGGCAGGCCGATCACCTGAGGCCAGGAGTTCGAGACTAGCCTGTACAACATGTCAAAACCCCATCTCTACTAAAAATGCAAAAATTAGCCAGGCATGGTGGCATGCACCTGTAATGCCAGCTACTCAAGAGGCTGAGGCAGGAGAATCACTTGAACCTGGGAGGTGAAGGTTGCAGTGAGCTGAGATCAGGCCACTGAACTGCAGCCTGTGACACACAGTGAGACTCTGTCTTAAATATATATATATATATTTATAAATATATAAAAACTATAACCAAAAATGTAAAATTTGATTTATTCAACTACATTAAAGTTAAAAATCCTGTCCATCCAATGCTAAAGTAGACTGATAGGTGAGATATTCAATTTGGAGAATGTATTTTCAATATATTTTACCAGCAAATATATCAATAACATACACACAAACACACATACATATGCTACAGTATAAATATTGGGAATATTTTAAACAGGTGGTTTAGAGAAAAGTATTCATTTAGATCTTATAAAAATATGAACTACTTAAAGTTCATTCATAAAAAATAAACATAAATTTCATTAACGATGAGGCATCATTTCTTACCCATATCGTTGGCCGAAACACTGAGCAACGTTGAGGCATGGATTGATGTGAACCTTCTCTCGTATCTACTTGGATTATAAATTCTCACCATGCTTTCATGATAGTTTACTGTCACTTTACAATGTCTATTCTAAAAATGAACCATAAATGAAGAATCCTACTTGAATGCATATGTCATATACACTCAGGAACTCCTTAGACCATGAAACACCTATAGGCATGTTTCTAACACCTTCTTTTGTGATGCATCACGACCAATTGAAGTTCATTTCAGGGATGTATAATAGTTTTCTTAGTGCTTGAATATTTTTCAAATATAATTTGCCCCTCTTAATATACAAACAATCATCTCAATAGATTTACTTATCAACAGATGCCAAAAACTCAATAAAATATTACAAATTTTCCTGCACAGAACTCTCAGAAAACTGAAAATCAAAGGAACTTAGAATCCAGAAAAAACACTCAGAACACACACATGCTTATCAAAAAGAGAATGGATAATCATTTGTGTTAAATCAATTACACAGAAATACTATACAGCAGTGAAGATCCCTAGACTTCATGAATATGAATCAACCTGGGTGAATCTCTGAAAAATATCATGTTCAAGGAAAGAACTCAAGGAAGACACTACAAACAGTATGATTCTTTTACATAACATTCAAAATTAAGCAAAACTTAAGAATATATTCTCTAACAGTACAGTAGTGCTAGAAAACTTAGCATGAAATCAGTATAGTTGTCTCCTTTCATGAGTAAGGAAAGTATTGGTTGAAAACAGAAATCGAGTAGCATTCATTTACTTTTCCATTCCCTAACTCAGGGCCTCCTTCACAGGTGCATGGCCCCAATCAATTGCACAGGGTCCTGGGGTCAGAAGTGCCCCATGCTAGGTTTAGAGGTCTGCTACTGCTGTCTTGAAATTCTGAAAGATTTAATCTTTGCATTTTTGTTTTGTACCTGGAGTGCAATGGACGAAGAGGCATGCATGCGCGTGGTCAGAGGAGATATGCACCGTATGCACTTCTGCCACTGTTGTTTGCTACCCAATAGTGTACAATGCTCATGAAGCCCCTTGAGCACAGAATTTTGCTGGACTGACAATAGGGGGAATTTGGTGAGATTCACAGTGTGCACAAAAGGAGGCTGTAACTTCTATGCCAAAGTGAGTGCTCTTGCAGCCCAGAGAGGCCACCCTTTGTGTCCAAGTTAGAACTTGCTTCGAATATAGAAAAGTAGCAATGACATTCTAAAAAAATATCCAAGAACAAACAAGAACTCTATCCTATCTCCTATTCTTCTTGACGTGTGAGGCAACCACTTATGCTGAAAATGATGCATAGGAGGGATAGGATGAGAGGGCAACCCAAGGCTCCTGTTCATTGCATGCCTTCCTTACACATCAGTGAACTGAAGGTACAGTGTTACTAGAGTAAGTCCATATCAAGAAGTGAAATAAAATCAGCTGAGTTCATTTTGTATAGCACACTTCCCCTGTTCCGGTAAGAATGCAGTAGATACTTACGCATGTGCTACAAAATAACAGCTTGTGCAATTTCAGTGATTCTGAATACATGTTAACTGCTCAGATACTGGAGTTCAAAATTGGCATTGCACAATATAAAGATAAAAATGGAAAACCTTGCCAGTGACTAAATATTTTAAATTTTTCCTTACTTAGAATGACATCAAAAAGAAATTTATTTTTTAAAGACATGACAAGTTGAGAAAGAGTATAAGAAAAGGGGAAAAACAGCTTTATATTTTACTACTGTTAACAGTGCTATGAAATTGGCCAACTTTTTCTGGAAAGAGTCAAATAGTAAATATTTTCAGCTCTAAGAGTTATATAAACTCTGTTGCAGTAACTCAACTCTGCCATTGTAGCAAAAAAGCAGGCACACACAACACATAAATGAGTGGGTATGGCTGTTTTCCAATAAAACTTTATTTGTAGAAACAAGTAGTGAGCCAGATTTGGTCCATGGACCATGGTTAGTCCATGGATGTGCTAAGGTAAGAAGTCCACTTATGACTTTTTTAAAAACATTTCTGAATTTCAGGCTAACCAGGCATTTGCATGACGCTGGACAGTAATTGTAGGTATCATATTTATGGCAATATTTTCAGTGTTTGGGAGTTACAGATGAAGGGATTGACTCAGGTAGTTCCAACATGGATCATTTATTCTGTCTTCATGCTGCTCTTTGGGCAAAGTATAGGAAAAATACTAGCAGTCTAGTGACACAGAATTTCTGTTTCTAGTAGCTGTGGGGTTATAACTTTCTGAGCACTGTTTCTCTTAGAAAAAGACTTGAGAAAGTCACTCATAGCTATGGCCAGTGACATGAATGTTTCATGCCCTCCAGCTTCAGAATGTAGACACTTTGTGCTTCTGTCATTTTAGTGCTATAGAAATACTGCAGTGTGATAGGAATACTGGATGCAGAGACTGAGACTCAGGATAGTAAATCTCTATGCCTAGTGTAGTTTTGCTTTTGCTAAGGGAAAGAGTAAAACATATGGGTGTGTAAAACTCACCAGTGAAAGCATCGACTATCTTTTTTTTTTTTTCTTTAGGAATTCAGACCTGATGAAAGGGTCAATGAAGAAATGATGTTTTGATTTCCCAATAGCATTACCCAACATTTCTCTGACAGTACCTGCCAGTTACTTCTTTCCTAAAGATTTGTGGTGCCCAGAGAAAGTCTCTAGTTTAGCCAGAATTTCTCTATAATATCGTTGGTGTTGCCCCATGGGTTTTAGCTAAGCAGTATCCATCTTGTGCAAGAGAGGCTCGTCAGGGCAACTTCCTGAACAGTAAGCTGAGATGATCATGGGGGAAGGGGATTAATGAAGGACTGTTACAGAAATACAGAAAAAATCTGCAGCAGAGCAACAACTCCAACCCTTGCTGGAAAGTTTCAATCAGACGCTGAAATTTCCAAAGTGTCCATAAATCAACTTTTAATATACTGTGGATACATAGAAGAAGCTGTCCATATACTTCTTTTTTTGAAGTTTTAGGCATTATTTTTTTCAGTGCAAAGATGTTTTAACCTTAATAAGTTCAATAAAACAGAAATACACATAAGTACTGCTAACAAAATGGCTAGGCCAATTTTGAAATGTAAACTTAAAATGTAAAATCACGGGGTCTGAGCCTTGCTCAGAGTAGGAGTCTGCGCAGACATCAGCTAAGATTCCAGAATGACTACCATCTTGACTTACACTTTTCAAAATCTTCTCACTGCATCAAAATGGGCCCTCAGATTTTCCATAAGACCTTGGAGCTGTTCCTCCTAGCTGCAAGCTGCCCCCGAGATCCAGACCAAAATGAAGAAGACATTAGCCAAACCCAATATGAGGAATGTTGTGGTCGTGGATGGCGTTCGTACTCCATTGTTGCTGTCAGCACTTCATATAAAGACCTAATGCCATATGATTTGGCTAGAGCAACACTTACGGGTTTGTTGTATCAGCCCAGTGTCCCCAAGGAAGTAGTTGATTATATCATCTTTGGCACAGTTATTCAGGAAGTAAAAACAAGCAATGTGGCTAGAGAGGCTGCCCTTGGAGCTGCCTTCTCTGACAAGACTCCTGCTCACACTGTCACCATGGCTTGTATCTCTGCCAACCAAGCCATGACCACAGGTGTTGGTTTGATTGCTTCTGGCCACTGTGATGTGTCCATGACAGGTGGTGTCGAGTTGATGTCCCATGTCCCTATTCGTCACTCAAGGAAAATGAGAAAACTAATGCTTGATCTCAATAAGGCCAAATCTGTGGGCCAGTGACTGTCTTTAATCTCTAAATTCCAATTGAATTTCCTAGCACCTGAGCTCCCTACGGTTGCTGAGTTCTCCATCAGTGAGACCACGGGCCACTCTGCAGACCGACTGGCGGCTGCCTTTGCTGTTTCTCGACTGGAACAGGATGAATATGCGCTGAGCTCTCACAGTCTGGCCAAGAAGGCATAGGATGAAGGACTCCTTTCTGATGTCGTAATCTTCAAAGTACCAGGAAAAAATACAGTTACCACAGATAATGGCATCTGTCCTTCCTCACTGGAGCAGATGGCCAAACTAAAACCTGCATTTATCAAGCCCTGCAGCACAGTGACAGCTGCAGATTCTTCTTTGTTGACTGATGGCGCATCTGCGATGTTGATTGTGGCAGAGGAAAAGGCTCTGGCCATGGGTTATAAGTCGAAGGCGTATTTGAGGGATTTTATGTACGTGTCTCATGATCCAAAAGATCAACTATTACTCGGACCAAAATATGCGACTCCAAAAGTTCTAGAAAAGGCAGAATTAACCATGAATGATATTGATGCTTTTGAATTTCACAAAGCTTTCTCAGGTAAGATTTTAGCAAATTTTGAAGTCATGGATTCTGATTGGTTTGCACAAAATTACATGGGTAGAAAAACCAAAGTTAGATTGCTTCCTTTGGAGAAGTCTAATAACTGGGATGAATCTCTGTTCCTGAGACACCCATTTGGAGCCACTGGCTGCAGGTTGGTCATGGCAGCTGCCAACAGATTACAGAAGGAAGGAGACCAGTATGCCTTAGCGGCTGCCTGTGCAGCTGGAGGGCAGGGCCATTCTATGACAGTGGAAGCTTATCCAAAATAATAGATCCAGAAGAAATGACCAGAAGTTTCTGTGCAACACTCACACTAGGCAATGGCATTTCAATGCATTCCTAAATGACATTTATAGTTCCTAGCTCGTCTTAGGAAAACAATTCTTGTGGCCTTCTGTTACATGCTTTGCACTTAAGCCTTGCCAGTGTTCTGAGCTTTTCAATAATCACGATTTACTGCTCTTTCAGGGATTTCTAAGCCACCAGAATCTCACACAGAGATGTGTAGGTGGTTGTTTTTGTTCTCTCTTGTCGCTAAAGACTAAATGAGTGTTTGCAATTGGGAAAGAGGTCAGCTGAGATTAGGAAGTCATCTTTGTAATATTTGCAAATTATACTTGTTCCTATCTGTGTCCTAAAGATAAGTGTTCTCTATAAAATACAAACCAATGTGCATAAGTTAACTTAATTATGGAAAAATAATTCAGAATCTAAACATCAATGAAAACTTACAAAAAATGTTTAGATACATAAATATCACGGTGGTCAACCTTAAAGTGGGGAAATATTGGAAAAAACGTAAAAACACACACACATATATGCTAAAGTTATGTACATATATAAATTTATATATGTTTATATATAAATTAGTATATATAAAGTTTAAGTATATTATGTGTAATTACATATATATAGTTTTATTTAATATATAAATGAATATCCACCTCCATATTTAAATTACATCTTTAGGCTGGGCATAGCAGCTCATGCCTGTAAATCTCAGCACTTTGGGAGGCCGAGGCGGACGGATTGCTGGAACTCAGAAGTTTGAGATCAGCCCATCGCTACCAAAATACAAAAATTATCCAGGCATGGAAGCTTGTGGTCCCAGGTCCTTGAGACAGAGGCTGAGGGGAAGAATTGCTTAAGCCCCAGAAGTCTAGGCTGCAGCAAGCCCAGATCATGCCACTGCGCTACAGCCTATACCACAGAGCAAGATCCTGTCTCAAATAAATAAAATAAAATATACTACATCTTTATACATGTACCTGGTTTTGTTTAGTAAAATTATTGTATATATATACATAATAATATATACAATATACTTATATATCACTGCATTAATCCATTTTCACACTGCTATACAGAAATACCTGAGACTGGGTACTTTATAAAGGAAAGAGGTTTAATGACTCAAAGTTCCACGTGGCTGGGGAGGCCTCAAGAAACTTACAATCATGGCGGAAGGCGAAGGGGAAGCAAGGCACGTCTTCTCATGGCAGCGGGAGGGAGAGAGAGCAAGGAAGTGCCACACTTTTAAACCATCAGATCTCATGAGAACTCACTCACTATCACAAGAACAGCAATGGGGAAATCCACCCCTAGGATCCAATCATCTCTCACCAGGCCCCTCCCTGGACACACGGAGATTACAATTCCAGATGAGATTTGGGTGGGGACACAGAGCCAAACCCTATCAATCATATATAATTACATTTATTTATACGTAAACTTGTATACATGTACACATACATATTTATATATACACTTATATATACCTACACATACATTTATATATTTACATAAAAACTTTTATACATATAAATTAATATACAGATGGTCTTTGACTTAGGATGGTCCCATTTACAATTTCTGGACTTCACGGTGGTGTGAGAACAATATGCATGCAGTAGAAAGTGCTGTTTTCCTCTCTTACCAGGCTGGACAGCAGCAGGGAGCCAGCTCCCACTCAGCCCTGCAATCACAAACATTCACAGCCAACGCTCTACCGTGTTCGGTGTTGCCAGAGGAGTTTGCTCCACGATAGGCTATGTAAGTGCTCTGAGTATGTTTAAGGGAGGCTGGGCTAAGCTATGATGTTTGGTAGGTTAGGTGTACTCAATTCATTTTCAAATTACGATATTTTCAAATTGCTATGGGTTTATTGGGATATAACCCCATCATAAGCTAAGGAGCATTTGTACATAAACTGGTATTGATGTGTGTGTGTGTGTGCATGTGTGTATATATATATATATATGTGGTATATATCTATAACTTGGATCTATGCATATTTTATATGTTTGTGAATATACATTTTTATATCAATACATACATTTATATAAACATTTAACATATACAGTTGACCCTTGAACAACACAGAGGTAAGGAACAACTCACCATCCCACTCCCACATGTAGTTGAAAGTCCATGTATAATTTTGACTCCCCCAAAACTTAACTATTAATACCCTACAGTTGACTGGAAGCCTTACCGGTAACATAAACAGTCAATTAACACACATTTTATACATTATATGTATCATACATGGTATTCTTACAATAAAGTAAGCTATAGAAAAGAAAATGTCATTAAGAAAATCCTAAGGAAGAGAAAATATACTTATTATTCACAGTGTGGAAGTGGATCATCCTAAAAGCCTTCATCCCCATCATCTTCACATTGAGTGGGCTGAAGAAGAGGAAGGCGAGCGGTTGGTCTTGCTTTCTCAACGGTGGCAGAGGTGGAAAAAAAATCCACATATAAGTGACTCACATAGTTCAAACCCATGTTGTTCAAGAGTCAACTGTATATGCATATACACACGCATACATACACATTTATATTTAAATTATATCTTTATATATATGTAACTAATTGTGTTTGGTAAAATTAATCTTGTTACACTCTTAAATTTTTTTTGTTATTTACATTTCTTCTCTATGTTTCAACATTTTAAACCACAAAAAAATAGACACAACATTCTAACTGAATGATTATAATATGGGCATCCAGGTAGTTCTGTTTAGACAGTTTCTAAATCACCAGGTACACAGACAGATTTTATAGAACTGCCGTCTAAAAAGGGGATACACTAGATTATTTTTATGTCATTAATTGATACACAACATGGGCATTTGTCCCCAAGGACTTCCTCTGTCATAGGATGTTTACTCAATTTATGTGAACAAATTCCAATTTGCAGTGGAGTGCCCTAGAAGCCAAACAGAATGCAATGAATTTTAAATGTAGTTTGCTTGATGTTCTTAATTTAGAAAATATTTAAAAGATGTGCACTGTTACGGTAATTAGTATGTGTGTGTTTCTGTGTGTGTGTATAGGTGTGTCTGTGTGTGTATATAAAATAAATGTCATATACACTTACATATCAATGTATATATTCATTTGCATTAGTGCTTTTTATTACATAAAATGATTATTGGTAAAATTGAAGTTTACCAAGTGAAGTTTGTGGAATGCAACAAACCACCACCACCTTGGCAGCTATAGGGAGGTGATTGTCATCAAACAAACCTCAGCTTTACCAGTAATCATTTTATCTAATGAAAAGAACTAATGTAAATTTCATCTTTTAAAAATTCTAGGCTAGGGAGGCATCTCTGATCTCTATTTTGTTAAGAGTCAACTGTACCTGTTAAATATTTATTACAATGTATAATATTGATTTTAAAAATGTATGTAAATGTATATGATTTTTTTATTTATATATACACACATACTAATTACTGTAACAGTGCACATGTGCATACTGATATAAAATGTATATATAATTATATATAAATGTATATAACATTTGTTTTATTTATATATACACACATATATACAAGCTAATTTACTGTAACACTGCACATGCATATATTGATATAAAATGTATCTATAAACGTATGTAAATGCATATGACATATGTTTTACATATATACACACACGTATACACACAGATAAACACACACACATTAACCACTTTAACAGTGCACATCTTTTAAGTATTTTCTTCCAAATTAAGAACCTCAAGCGCACTCTACTTATAATTCACTCTATTCTATTTTCCTTCTAGGGCACTCCATTGCAAATTGAAACTTATTTGCAAAAACTTATGAGAGAGAAAGCCATTGAGGACAAATGCCCAAGTTGTGTATCAATTAATTATATTCTCACGATGTCTTCCAAAGTACATTTCTATATTGTCACTAAAAATACATCTATCACTAAACAACACCTAGTGAATATTTTTAAAATTTACATTAGAAGTACATTATTGCATAATCTTTTTGTAAATTATTTTATTGTCCTTTTAGTTATGCATAGATTGAGCCAATTTGTGTAACTGTAATATAGCTGGTATGCATACACTAGGAGTTATTCATATTTAATTACTCCCTTTTTGCTTGATCATTTCCACTTTTCCTCTTTTACAAATAATATGGCAAGAAACAAAGTTATCAGTGCTTCTTTGTGTACATATGTCAGCAATTCTTTGGGGTTTTTTTTTTTTTTAGTGCTCTTTACAAATATTAAACTTACTTGCCTTCAACGAAACTCTAATTGCCCTAATTCATAAAATGAAAATCTAAAGCCTAGCTACTAAATTGCTCAAATCACGCAGCTAGCAGGAAAAAAAGCTGAGATCAAACCCAGCCTGTCTGTCCCCAAAACCCTAGTAATTAAACGTGTCCTGCCTTCTCAAAGGTATTGTTGAGTAACATATGTGATTGGAGGCTTTCCATTTCATTAGACAATACCAAATGACTTTTCCAAAATTGGATACAAATTCCCTTTTGCTACAATTCCCCAACAATGAATACAGCAGACATTTGAATTTTTGCTAAGCTAACGGCTGTGAAATTCCATTTCTTCGTTTTAATTTTTCATGGCTTTGATTTCTGGTGGAATGGAATTTAATGGCCTATGTTTATTGATCTTTCAGATTTTCCCCATTCAGGGGAATTCAGCTTGTTTTGTTTTGTTTGTTTGTTTTAAGACCAAGGGACTGGAGTTCCCATCACCCACCTTAATTTAGTATTTGGGTTTGTTTGTTTGTTTGAGACAGAGTCTCGCTCTGTCACCCAGGCTGGAGTGTAGTGGCACGATCTCGGCTCACTGCAACCTCCACCTCCCAGGTTCAAGCAATTCTCCTGCCTCAGCCTCCTGAGTAGCTGGGATTACAGACTCCCGCCACTACGCCCAGCTAATTTTTGTATTTTTAGTAGAGACGGGGTTTCACCATGTTGGCCGGGCTGGTCTCAAACTCCTGACCTCAAATCATCCACCCACCTTGGCCTCCCAAAGTGCTGGGATTACAGGCATGAGCCGCCACGCCTGGCCTAGTATTTGGTTTGATTTTAATTGAATGATTGAGTCCAAGTGAAATTTGACAATGATACGTATTTACTTTTATTTTCTAATTAAATGTGGCTATTTCACCAGGCGCTCAGCTTGATTCCCAGAAGCAATGGGAAAGCTTTGTGGAAATAGGAGAGCAAGGCAGTGACAGTCCCAATGTGCTTTGTTGAATGCTGACACAAGATAGATAGTCCCCACTTTCCAATTTAATTCCCCTCATACTTGTCAGTAAAAAAGGTTTCTTATGCTTGAAAAGTTCCTTGCCAGAATATGTCATTTGTGAAGGTGCAAAACTTGTTATAAAATCGGCGGCTCAGCATTATACTTGTATAATCATGTCACCCCAGGAAAAACTTTAAAGCTGTGAGAAATACTATTTTACTTACCCTCTACAAAACTTGAATGGCATAAATTGAAACCATTTATATGTACACACACACACACACACGTATAAAACTCCTACTCCTTTTATTTTTAATTTTATTTATTTATTTATTTTGAGACAGAGTATCACTCTGTTGTCCAGGCTGGAGTGCAGTGGCACGATCTCTGCTCACTGAAGCCACTGCCTTCCGGGTTCGACGGATTCTTGTGCTTTAGTCTCCAGAGTAGCTGGGATTACAGGCATGTGCCACATGCCTGGCTACTTTTTGTATTTTTAGTAAACATGGGGTTTTGTCATGTTGGCCAGGCTCATGTCGAACTCCTGGCCTCAAGTGAACTGCCTGCCTCAGCCTCCCAAAGTGCTGGGATTACAAGTGTGAGCCACCTCGCCCAGCTTCTACTCCTTTTAAAACACTGCATTTGCCCATTTGGTACCTTAGATGTAAATGCTATCAAGGACTGTTTATTTTCAAGCAGTCCTAGACAGTCCTATATAGCATTTATATTATATATA
>NW_012101098.1:1011952-1012923 GCF_000951045.1 Mandrillus leucophaeus
TATATTTATAGATAATATGGATACACACATCAAGAATTAAGAAAAGGATTATTTTAGGAATGTACTAAGACTATAAAAATAATAGTCTTGCAAATAATTGCTCATATATTTGGAACCTTATTTAATCTTCTTAGCTTTCATTTGAAAGCTGTGTTTGTGACCTGTGTGTGTGTGCTTTCCTGTTCTATATTTGTGTACAGATCACCTCTGTCTCAGTCTGCTTTGCATTGCTATAAAGAAATACCTGAGCCTGGGCAATTTATCAATTTAAAAAGCCTGGTGTTTACCTGACTCACGATTTTTCAGGCAGTGTAAGAAGCCTTTTCTTCTTGTAAACACCTCTGGAAGCTTCCAGTAATGGCCAATGTGAAAGGGGAAATGGAGAGTCACATGCCAGGGAGGAAAAGACAGAGGAAGAGAGGGGCCATGCTCAGATGAACTATACAGTAGGAACTCACTCCTTCCCAGGGGCACCAAGCCATTCATGAGGAATCCACCCCCATGACCCAAACGCTTCCCACCAGTCCCCACCTGCAACATGGGGATCAGATTTCAATATGAGTTATGGAGGGTCCAATATCCAAACTCTACCGACCCTTAACTTAGTCTGGTAGCACAGCAATCGTTTTATTACGCTGACGATTCTGGGCTTTAGGGACACTGAAAGGGCTTATTGCATATGCCTGTCTTTGCCCATGATGTTTGGAATTTACAAAGGCAGGGAGGTCACTCTGTGGCTGGGGAATAGAATGAAGTGAAGGTTTCATGACTCCTATGTTTGCGGATGGATGCTGGCTCAGTAACAGCTCTCAGATGGAATGTATGAGGCACCTCCAAGAAGATGCTTGGGCTTCATTTACAGTCCAGCCTCAGAATTACACAGTGTCACTTCCTCTGGCTTCACAACCTTGCTCAGATTCCAGAGAAGAGAGCGGCTTTTTTTTTTTTTAACTTTTTTTTTTTTTTTTTTT